>NC_072385.2:74939230-75221730 GCF_028885625.2 Pongo pygmaeus
CAAAAAGGCATAGAAAGACCTACTATCAGAGGACCACGGCTGTTGAGGAAGGGGACTCAGAAATTGTTAGATACCTTCTATGATCACAGTAACTCACAAGCAACCCCATCCCTCTTCTTAGGTGAGGGTTTTTATCCTCTTTTGTTAGGGACCCTGCTTGGAAGTATCCTGAACAAAGATTCAGCCCAAAGAGTGCAGATGGACTTTCTGCTTTCAAAATGTATATGAAATTTCAACTGGACACTGTTAAAAGATGAATGCAGACTAGATGTCCAAGACAAGTCACTAGAAATAATATTCAATCAGGTGTCTGAACTTGAAGGAGGTTTCCAAGAATAAGTCACTCCTCCATCCAACATTTATTCAAAATTACATATTAAGTGTGTGCTTGACAACTGACATACCAGTCTCAGAAACTCACATATACAAGGCATGTTGGTTGTTGCTATTTGATGGTAATCCTGGACCTCCTACACTTTATCTTGGTCTACCAGGGACAGATTTGGCAAGAGGAATATAGGGTCAGTTGGCCTTGACCTCACATTCACAAACGACCTCAAATTTCGCCAACATCATACATGCAGTCAGAGAGAAACACTGGCAGGATTGAAAGATGATATTCATTATGCCACTTTAAAAATTTCTCCCATTAGTGGGCAATGGTAAAGATAGTGTTCATATTCTTTTCTTCTTCTGGAAACTCAGAAAATTCACTTCTCAACTCTGTTGCAGTTACAAACTAGGCTTTTTGACTTGATCTAAATGATGAAAGTGAGCTAACATATCTTCTGGACTCTCTGGTATCCTTCCACTCTTGCATAATAGACAGAGGCTGTGTGTTCTTGGCAGTGACAAAAAGGTGGAAAAATGAAGCCTTAATTAGCCTAGACTGCTGAATCACTGGTAACCCCCGGAGAATCATCTAGATCTGCAGTGGACTTTTCATGAGGGAAAAATAATAAATTTTGTTTGTCTAAAACCACTGACATTGGGGGTTGTTTGTTGCTGCAGCATACTTTACCCTATCCTTATACATTGACCTTAGTATTCAGTGTTCTAAACAAATGCTAAGATTCTATTTTGCACAATGATACAGTATTACGGGATTGTTAAGGGGGTTTGGTGTGTATGTGTTGAGGATAAAAGAAGTGACTGTAAAACGTTAATGTTTACTTGTAAACATTTAAAGTGTACATTTTCAGATGTAACATTGGAAACATTACAATTTAGGGGTCCTGTTTTAGGGTGCTTCCTTTTTTTTTTCTTGATAATTTTTCTCAACATACATGAAAGTCCTGGTCCTTCCTCTACCCTTGAGAAGCCCTGCTTTTGACTGAATGACTTGAAAGCATAAAAAAAAGATGCACATGCACACACACACACACACACACACACACACACACGTCACTAGTCTGAAGGTCAGGGATAGCAGTACCTTGCATCAACTCTGAATAAAGGTTGTTGATCTCTTTGGCCTCAGATTCTTAATTGGTGTAATGGAGACAAGTGGTGTCTCTGTCCCATGATAGCCATGTGTTCAAAGATTCAAAGAAGATTTAGAAAACAATATTCCTGAGTAGGTTCCAACTCTTTAGATCCAGAATTAAAGAGAATGGTTGTCAATTTCATAAACAACACTATAAAAATATGTCATAATTCACTAAGCCAGCATTCAGCACTTAAGCCAGAGTAAAGACCCAGCACAGGTTTCAGTGGACAGTCTTTGAACCTAGAAATAAACTGGGTAAATCTCAGGTTAGGAAAATGTGTCAGGGAGGATTTGTTGCCTACCCAATATTCATTCTCCCCTTCTGTTGTCGATAACCTTGCATTTGTTTAGAGAGGCAATGTGCTCAGCTAGAAGCTTTTATTTCCCAGCCTACTCTGCATCTAGATGTGATTATGTGACTTTGTTTTGGCCAATGAGAAGTTAACAAAGAAGGCCCTTCAGTGATTTGACAGACACTTGGAGACTGTCCTGCTTCCCCCTTTCTTTCTTCCTGCCTGGCTACAGCAGCTGGAGATTCAGTCACCACCTTTCTACCGACTGGTATTAAAGATGGTAGAACATACACATAAAAGGAACTCAGGCTCCAGATGAGCCCAGGAAGTGCCTGTCTGCTCTGCACTACCCTCTTAAAGCCTTCCTTCACATGAGAGAAAACCTTCTAAATTTTTAAGCCACAGACTTTCCCATCTCTATCAGCAGCACACAAGTCCTCGCCAACAGAGCAGTGATCACAGGCAGGCCCAGGGGACAGGGCTGTGAGAGCCAGGAGCTGATGACTGCCTGAAGCTGTCAAGTACCCACAGGCCTCTCCCAGAAGAGTTTCTGACCAAGTCTCTGTTCTGAGCATGGGTTTGAAACATCAGGGGACAATACTACATAAGAGCTTGGTCTTTGGAGTGCAACCCAACCACACCCGAGTTGAATCTCAGCTCTGCCACATACTATCTATGGTCTTTGGAAACTTACAGAGCAACTCTGAGCTGCAGCATAGAAAATTTGTCACTTATGAAATGAGAATAATAATAGTTCTTCCTTTATCCTTTTGTTCTTAGAATTAAATGAAATAATAGGAGAAATGGGATGAACGTATAGCCTGGCACATAGTAAACCACAAAGGACTCCCAACTAACTCCATCCTCAAGACAGAACTCCAATTGTTCAATTGGCCTTAGAGGTTTTCTTTCAATTCTTTCAAAAGTGTAATGGTGTGACACTCTTCAAGATGTGCTCTGTCTTATAACCCAACACAAAGCCCAACAGAGCAGACTATGCATGTTCTAGAAGCACTTGAATGTTCATCTGGGCTCCCTGTCCACCTGAACCACAAAGCAGGGCACAGCCCCAGGTTAGGCCTTCACATTAGCGTTAATGGTAGGGTACAGTGACTGAGAGGGAGCTATGTTTAACTTAGTAAAACAAGAGAGTCATTTTATCCTCGAGAATTCAGGCTCTCAAAGTCCACAGCATGGATTACTTGAGAATTCAATATAGTGGTTATTTTTATCTCTGTCATTATAAAATAGAAATATATTTAAAGAAAGGTACACATTATATGTTACATATGTTATAATAATATAGAAAAATAAATATAACTATGAACATTTCTATGTTTCTATATGTTCTACAGGATTTAGTTATTTTTAAAGTAGGTAAAATGCAACTTTTTTTGTAAGTTTGAAGTTTCATCAAAATGAAAAATTACAAGGAGAAAAAAAGCAAGTAAAAGGCTCAGCCTTCCTTATCTTCTACACATCATTCAAGAACCACTTCAAATCTTGCTTCTGTAATCAAGTTGTCAGACACAAAACTTTGTACTTCCAGACTCTAACCTGGCTTGGGGTCGGTGTGCAATAAATACATTTTGAAAGAATGAACATGTAAATACAATGGCCATCTAACTAGTCTTCCTGCTTTCCACCTATCCTTCACACCACCCCTGGGATGAACATCTTGGCCCCCTGTTTATCAGGACATCCCCTTTGTCCGTTGCAATGGGCTTCATTTTTCAAAAAAGCTTTAAACAATTATTTCAAGAAAACCTGACTAAAAAGCCCAGTAGATGAAACAAACAAAGAAGAAGCTGTCCTGGTGAAAACGGGGGTGAGAAGCCCAGAGCCCTGCAGATCGGCTTTCTTATCTTCACAGCTCCCATCCCATTGCTCGTAAGGGATTTCAGAGAGCACAATTAGAAAACTACTGGTTTAAATACTAAATTTTAAATTACTGCTTTTTATCACTCACCTCCAGCCCTTGCCCCCAATATACAAAGCAAACACTCAACCATGTCAAATGGCCCAGTTTCTTTTGCTTTCCCCTTTGCACACTTTGTTCTCTTCTCTGAAGAAATCTGCTTTTCATCTTGCTGCCTGGTAAAAACCAATCCATGATTAAAATTCCTGCTTCTCTTCTGTGGAGCTGAGGGGTATGAGCCTCATTGGTTTCCTTTTCCTTGGGTTCCCATAGTCTCTCATGTGTGTATGTCTCTTAGCTTTCACCATACTGTATTATTATCATATGAATTCCCCACCCCCATTGGATTGGTATTCATTAATGACATGGCCTATACCTTACATATTTGTGTCCCAGGTGCCTATTGAAGAAACTGGCATATAGTAGATGCTCAATAAGTCATTGCTAAATGAACAGCTAAACAAATTGATATACTGTCACCTGATTATTTTATTGTTTGTTTTGCTACTCTGCCTTTTCTTCATAGGCACTCAATAAATTATTTGAAAACAAGAACCTAATCATATGTTTCTTACTTTTACTTTACCGTGGTAGGTAAAAGCTAGGAACATTGATACACTAATAAAATACTTTCTAATTGAAATAAAGTATATTTGAAGGAGTTAGCATTGTGTCAACAAATACATATAGGCCATTTACCACATGGCAAGTTGTACTAACATCAAACATTCCATGAAAACAAAACATTTGTATTCTATCACAGAAACAAGATAAATGTATTTTTGGTAGTAAGAAAAAAAATTGAAAATAAATATGGTATTTAAATGTCATAAAAATTTTTGAACTTACAAGATTTTGAACAGTAGATATTTTTAAATGATTGTGTTATTTCAGAGTTCAAGAAGCCAAAATAAGAAAAAGCTAAACATAACCATATGGATACCACACACTTTAGAAAAGGTGGACTCAAAGTGTTAACGTAGAAAGATAAGCAAGAACCCAGGCCAGAAACTCATGAAAACAAAAGCTGCTCATGACAAGAGGGAGACATTACAGAAGAGACAAGTATCCAAACAGGTCATGTGGCAGCCCAGGGAACAACCTGACAACTGCAGTTTCTGTAAAGGTTTGTACAGTAGGTTCCAGGAGGAATAACTCACCAATGGTGAAGACAGTACCCTAGCAAGAAGGAACAAGGTCACTTGAGTAGAAAGCCCAAAATGAGAGGAGATTTGTAAGAAACCCTAATGACAACACAAAGTCTTCTAAAGCTATGTCTAGAGCAAGAGAAAGATAAAAGTGGTAGAAGGTCTACATGGGGAAGAAGGTATAAAATAATTGATAACAGAAAGTAAAGCCACTCAACTCGGTCCTGCTTTCTTTCAAATAGCAGTGTTCTCATATAAAAAGGTGAACATATGGAGGGCGATGTGAAGTTCAGGGTAGGTGTGAAGATAAGTGACAGGATAGTTAGTAGTTCCTGAAGGTCAACAATAATTTTATGGCTCATAGGAATGAGTTCAGTCAGGACACAAAGAGACCACCTCTAAGGAAAGTGATGATGGATCTGAAGAGGGAAAATACCTTCTTCATGAAAAAAGTTTTATGGTGATGGATCACAGAACTCCTCCCTTGGCCTTGTCCAGCATCAACGATTAGATTCACATGTAAATGCCATGTTTATTGAATACTTGGATGCTTCAAAGCTGAGAAGACTAACATTCCAGATGCACAATGGCAATCTGGAAAATATCCCAGCATGTTGCAATAATTAGGATAAATCAAATAAGATTCAATTTAATAAGGAGTAAAATCTTCAGTTGGATAAAAAGAGAATTATTACAAAAATTAAAGATCGGGAAAATGTAGCCTAGAAGTAGTAGCTTAACTGAAAAGCATTTGGGAATCTTAGTTAGCTGTAAGCTCCATGTGTATCAAAAAATCATGATAATAGCTGCCAGAAATGTTAATTCAATCTTTAGCAGTATGAATAGCACCAAAATTCCAATAATAAAGATAATGGTCCCACTCTACCATTAAATGTATGACCTACAATATTTTCCTCTATTCTGAGTGCTATGTTTAAGATGATACATCACTCACTGAAATACATTCAAAAAAGACCTATCAAATAGTGTGGGAATTCAAAATCATATGTTGTGTCTAGTGACTGAAGGAACTGATGGCCCTTTATCTGCAGAGGGGAGACTAAGAGAGGGAAATTATTACACTGTCTTCAAGTGTTTGCAAGATTCTCAGATCACATAGATATTGAATATATCTTATGTAGATCTAGGTTTCATGGGTAAAAGTAATAAGAAGGGAGGAGTGGGTTTTGTTTTTTTTTTTTCCAGAGTCTCATTTCACCCAGGCTGAAATGCAATGGCGTGATCCTGGCTCACTGCAACCTCTACTTTCTGGGTTCTAGTGATTCTCAGGCCTCAGCCTCGCTAGTAGTAGGATCACAGGCACCTGCCAGCATGCCTGGCTAATTTTTGTATTTTTAGTAGAGACGGGGTTTCACCATGTTGCCTAGGCTGGTCTTGAACTCCTGACCTCAGGTGATCCACCCACCTTGGCCTTCCAAAGTGCTGGGAGTACAGGTGTGAGCCACCGTGCCCAGCTGGAAGGAGTCTCTGACTTGCCAGAGCAGTTCTATCAAATGTTTTGATTTCATAACTCTTTTACCCTCGCTATAATTTATGTGGGCTGTATCTATTGATATTTACCATATTTGAAATTAATTCTCTCTGAAGACTGCTACCTGGAGGCTTCATCTGCATAATAGGAACTTTGGTCTCCACAACTCTTTATCTTAACCCAGACACTCCCTTCTATTGATTCCAGGTCTTTAGATAAACTCTCCACCAATTGCCAATCAGAAAATCTTTAAATCCACCTATGAACTGGAAGCACCCCACTTTGAGTTGTCATGCATTTCCAGACCAAACCAATGTATGTCTTAGCAGTATTGATTGATGTTTCATGTCTCCCTAAAATGTATAAAACCAAGCTATAGCCCAACCACCTTGGGCACATGTTCTCAGGATCTCCTGGGGTTGTGTCATAGGCCATGGTCACTTATATTTAGCTCAGAATAAATCTCTTTGGATATTAAAAAAAAAAAAGAAATTAAAACTGAGAAATTTAAAAAAATATTACTTATCTAAACTAATAAATAACCCATCGTATGTAAACATAAATAACACTTTTAATGAAAAGCGGGTATTTTCCAAGACAAAAGTGGCATTGTTTATCATTTTTTTGATGTCTCTTTAATGTCTGCTTTATTAGAAGACAGTGGTATTCTCATATCTGCTTCTATACATAGTCTGTGATGATGTCGTATATCGCGCAGCTGCTAGAAAACTCCACTGTACTCTTGTGGAGAATAAGAATGAAAAACACAAATACAGAGAAACCCCGTCTCTACTAAAAATACAAAAAATTAGCCGGGTGTGTGGCGGATGCCTGTAGTCCCAGTTATTCAGGAGGCTGAGGCAGGAGAATGGTGTGAACCCAGGAGGCAGAGCTTGCAGTGAGCCAAGATCACGCCACTGCACTCCAGCCTGGGCAACAGAGGGAGACTCCATCTCAAAAAAAAAAAAAAAAAAAAAAAGGCAAAAGGCAAATAATATCGTAGTACTATTATGAAAATAGTTTTGACCATGAGGACACCCTAAAAGGGTTTCAGGGACTCCCAGGGTACCTGAATGACATCTGAAGAACCGCAGGCCTAGTAAAAGAAGAAATTATTAATAATTAGAATTTTACAAAATTGGGGTAGGTCATGAGATAAATTCTAAGTTCCTGGAGCAACTGAATTACCTAATTTGTCCAAAATTTCATGTTTTAGGAAAGGAGTATAATAAACAACTCTTTCCTCTAAAAGTGGTGTGGTCATTCTATGGCAATGTTAGAAATCACTTTTCTATAGACACCTGTTTCTAAAGAAAGTATCATTTAAAAAATACTCATGTCTACCACGTAAGTATAATCTTAGAGTTGCTGGGAATGTAGAGGTCTGTGGTTCAGTTTCTCACATACCGCAGAATTCTCTATGCAACATTTCTAAGAGGTATTTAACCTCAGAGGCTTGAAACCTTTGATGATAAACATCTATTTCAGGAGACTCAACTACTTCCATTCTGTAAATATTACAAATTCTTTCATTTCCCTGGAAATCTGCTCCTCTTCTACCATTTAGAAGGTTTTTCCTACTTGAAAATCTCCCTCTTCTACATGACAGGCCTTCAAATATTTGAAGACAGGGATTTTATGTGTAGATGCCTTTTTAATAAACTGGTTAGACTTCTTTTGTGAGATAAACATAATTTTGTTGGCAGTTTAAAATGTAATCTTGTAGCAAGTGGGCCAAAAGCTATTCCAAATAAAAAGCAAATTTAATGAAAAAGTAACATATTACCAGGAAGTTATATGAGATCTTTCTTTCAACAGAAGTTCTTTTTCTTTTAAGTAATTCCTTTCAAATACTATGCTGTGTTTCAAAGAAACTCTATAAATCATCAAGGTTCCTCTTCACATAAACGATTAATTTACTAGTCTGAAGTTGACTTGTGGAAGGTATTTTTTAATCTATATCAAAATGGAGTTTTCAGCCTGATTTACAGCAGATTAATCAAGACAATACAAAGTGATTTTGTGTTTTGTGAAGTTACATTATATGAAATCTGATTCAGGTTACTGAACGGACTATTAATGGAAGAAATATGTATTATGAATCATAACCTGGAGTCAAAATCTGTTTATGTTTGAGCTGACCCATCAGTTACAAATGAACTTCCCCACCCACGTCCCACCCTAATAATAGTGGAACATATGGATCAACAGCAGCCCAGGTGCTCAGAAAACATACAACCTAGCAGAGCTATGCTAATCAGCATTCACTTTCAGGGACACTGGATTCACGTACAATTAAAACCCAAGGCTCTGCATCTACTCTCAAAAATGCATGAGGAATGGGTGAGTGATTAGTCCTTGTGGTTGCCTAAGTTTTCAATGTATCTCACTTACTAGCCGCTCCCTAGCATGCAAACCTTTATACTGCATTTTGTCTAGCAAATTCCTCAAGCATTTCTTGAGTTTTAGGTGTAGAAACAATGTATTACACTACTTGGGGGCCTTTATAGTAACCATGTAGAACAAACCCAGTCTTTCAGAGTAGGAAATTTCTACTATTTTCCAAATTTGAAGAGGTACCTGTATTATCTGAAGTTCTAAAATCATGAAGAAGGAGGAAGGAGATTTTTTTTTCCTTTTTTTGCTTGTTTTCGATCAGCATAAAGGGCAGAGTGAAATAACTATAGACTACTGCTTTGTCTAAACTTAAAACACTTTCCACTTCAGGACTAAGTGAGTTCATCTCTTCCAATCATTGCTGTAAATAATATCTACTTTCCTGCCCATTAAATAATATCTACTTTCCTGCCCATAAACCACCAACATCCTATTGTTTCCTATAAGGTAGGCCCTTAATCCTTCCATTGTCAACTTTTCCACTTACCATAAAAGCATCCCCTCACCCTTTTTTAAAAATCAGGGTAAAATTTACATTTTACATTAAATGCAAATGTCTTGAGTATAATTTATTTTGATAAATGTATATTCCATTCTTTCCAAATGTATAACAATCACCCCAGTCAAGGTATGGATTATTTCAGTCCCTCAAGAATGTTCTCTCATGTTTCCTTCCAGTTAATCAACTTTTGCTCATAGTTTTGCCTGTTCTTTAACTTCATGTAATGAACCATATGTTATCACATCAGGTTTCATTCATTTAACATAACATTTTTGAGTTTTCTCCATGCTGTTGCAGTATTTTTTTCCTTTATATTGCCGGTTAATATTTATTTCATTGTATGAAAATACAAAAATTACTTATTCTATTCGTGGGCATTTGAATTGCTTCCAGCTTGGGGCTATTACGAATAAACCAATATCAACTTTCCTATACAAGTCTTTCATTGTGGATGTAAGTTTTCATTTCTCTTTGGTAGGAGTGGCATTGCTGGACATGGGGTAGGTGTGTGTTTAACTTTACAAGAAACTCCAAACAATGTGTATTAGAGTTTCAATTGTATCACATCTTCACCAAGAATTAGTGTTGAGAACTCGTAACCACCCTCTTTTTTTTTTTTTTTTTTTTTTTTTAGGGCTAGTTTCAATTAAATCAAGTTACTAACATTTTTAATCATAAGTGGTTATCTTTAAAAATATTTTGACCTTCCCATCAGCTTTTCAAAGTGAGTTTTACAGTTCCCACCAGAAATATGTGGCAGTTTTAGATGTTCTACCTCTTTGCTGTTATATAATGTTATTGACCCTCTCCCTGCCCCCCACACACATGTTTAAAGGCTAGTTCTTAATTAAATCAAGTTTCTTGCATTATGTCTCCTTCAAATTATTATTCAGCTTTTATAATCTAAATAACTGTCAAGTGAAATATTCTCAAATGGGAACAAATTTAATTCATGCTACAGATATAATTCTAAAACTGGGTCTTCAATATCATCTGCCTAGTGCCTGAATTTTACAGAACAGGAACCTGAGACACAAAGAGTTTCAAGAACTATCCAAAGGGGTTCTACTGAATAAGAAAATGAGGCAATATTAGTATGTTCCTTTCACCCTGTCTGACAACCTTAGGATGATTCCACATTGACTTTTATTTTTGGTTCAGACAAAGGCTGACATTTTAACATGAGGGTAACATTTGAGTTAAATGATCTTTTTGATTTTCTTCTCTGAAAGCTAATATTAAGTGGTTTATTATAACTCTTTACATTTATGTTATAACAATACTGTATATTTAATAGCATTTTCAGAAAATATTAAAGATATTTTCTGAGATGGTACTAAATCATTGGTCTACATTACAAGTAGGAAAGAATAATTCCTCCATATTTTCATAAAGGGCAAATGAAGTACAGAGAATTAAGTAATGACCAAGATCAATGAGGCAAAACTCAATCTTCCCAACTCAAAAGCTCTCCACCAGAGCAGACCATTCCTTTTGCACAGGATTAACTAAATGTTCTATATATATATACATATATATGTATACACACAAATATATATGTGTGTGTATATATATATGTATACACACACACACACACACACACAGTGTTTGGTTTTTGAAAATGTGAAATTGACTCAACTTTTTACCACAGCACATTTATTCCTGGGGAGCTTTTACATGGAGTGGTTATTAGTGTGAAGACAACGTGGTATAAATTGCTTTTTAATCACACTGCTCCCAGTGCCTGCTCTAAGCACTCCCCTCTCCAGATCTCTGTGAGGATGACCTCACTTCAGGTTTTTGTTGTGTGTGTGTGTGTTCGGATTTTTTTTTTTTTTCGGTGGTGCTAACCTAGCAAGCAAGAAGATGTATTTTCTATAGATTTGTGTCAAAATCAATAATTTTTAAAAGTTGAAAAATCAGTTTTAAAATCTCCTGTAACATAAAGAACACTGATTTGCTGTATATCAAAGAGTTGAACACATTTCAGATGTATTGAATTTACAGAAAAATGTAAGCAATAAGGAAAGTTAACATTTTCTAACAGTAAATCCTGACAGGACTTCTGCTTTTGGAGTGAGCAGACAGGATTTACTTTTATGTTATGGAAAACTAGGTGGTTTAAAAACCCAGTTTGTTGCATTATATCATTTTTCAAATATTGTCTTTTAACATGCATTTCCTCTAACATCAAACTTTTTTTTTAATATCACAATTTGAGGCAGTTTTTTTAAGCAATTACATTTACCTTGGAAAAACATGAATGTCTTTTATCTCAGGTAGTCAAGCCACTTTGTAAAACTTCTATTAACAGAAGCTAAAAATCTATCATTTGGTTTAGTTAATATTTGAGTTTGCAGGAGTAAAATCATCAGCCGACAGCAGCTGTGCACTGTGTGTTAAATCTAGAGCTGGCATTAGTCTATCAGATATGCAAATATTTATATCCTCATTGGCTAAGTAAACTGTTCAGCTCTGCAGAAATGGTGGGTTTGTTTTGAAATACTATAAGTGACTCCCTTTCCTAATAATGGCTTTTCTTCTGCTGAAATTCATACTTCTATTTGGAATATGCCTAAAATTTCCAACATAAAAACTAGCAGAAATCCTCATATACCTCTGGAAAAAGAAGTCAGATCAGTAGATATCAGAAAACACAAACTATTGGGTAAACCAGACACAGAAAAATATATTATTTGCAATATTGACCTATGGTTTTCAAGTATACAAACTAAGAGAACTTTAGGAAAACAAATTTCATTTTAAAAATTTAAAAAGCAAATATATTAGGGTGCGACTGCTAATGAATAAGGATTCAAATCTTTGATTTTGTCAATATGCCATGCTAAATTTAATTAACCTTCTGTTTTGGGAAATTTAGGGCTTTTTAGTCCATAATAAACATCCAAATGCATATTTCTCTATGTATACTTCTGATTTTATTTCTTTACAATGGAGCTCATAACTGGAATCGCAGAGTCAAAGGATATCAGTGGTCTTAAAGATCTTGATGATTATTGACCATTGTTAGGCATTACTTTTTATACAATAATAGATTTATTTTTAAATTCTCTTCACAATGTGTAAGGAAAAAATGATCTTGTCAAGAAATCTAAAATACATTTTTTCCATTTTTCCTTCTTTTTAAAAATTTTGAAATGTAACAAACATACTGAAATGTACAGAAACATCAATATACAGCTTAATTAATTGTAATAAAATAAACCACAACATAGTGAGACCTTGTCTCTACAAAAAAGTCAGAAAATTAGCCAGGCATAGTGGTGTGTGCCTGTGAGTCTAGCTACCCAGGAGGCTGAGGTAGGAGGATCACTTGAGTCTGGGTGGTCAAGACTGCAGTGAGCTATTATCATACCACTGCACTCTAGCCTGGGTGATGGAATAAGACCCAGTCTCCAAAAAAAAAAAAAAAAAAAAAAAGAAAGGAACCATTATAATCCCATTCAGGTCAAGCAAGAGAAGTCTTCTGTGTGCCCCTCCTTATTATAAGCCCCTCTTTCCATGGGGATAACAACCATTCCATTATGCCATTCACATTCTTGCTTTCTTTTATAGTTTACTATCTAATTATGCATTCCTAAACAACATAGGTTAATTCATGTTATTTTGAATTATGCAGTATACACTCTATCATGTCTGATTTAATATTTTTACTCAATATTGTATTTAAGCAACAAGTCCACAGTTGTGGAGGAATGATAGAAGAGGAATGACAATGAACTCTAAAACTTGTTGAAGGAGCCATTAATCAGTAATCAAGAATGCTGGCATGTTTATGGCTACAGATCTAAAGCTAAGGGACAGCAAAGTATATTTGGAGTCATACATATGTAAGTGTAAATTGAACACATAAGTGAAAATAAACTTCCTAAAAGAAGGAGTAAGAAGTGAGAGAGATGAAGACGAGATTCAGGGAAGTATCTACATATGCCATACATATAGATGGAGACCATTTAATGAAGATATAATCGTCTTCCAAAATATAAAAAAAGATAAGAAGAACATTTCAAAGAACAGAAGATGGCTTTTTGTTGACCCAGTTCTACTCTCAGCCTCTCCAGTCTACTTTCAGATCATACCACCCAAAGCAAGAGAGTCATTGACAGCCAAGGACCATAATGTTGACCTTAGAACAGAGTAAAAATAATTGATTGCCATGAAGAATCAAACTCCTGGTCTTCGAACCAAAAATAACTAACCAACTACAGACACCCTTTCTAGACTCATCCCAAATTTCTAGTTTAACTACTCATTTCCTTCGGTTCCTTTTGATATGCAAGGCAACCAGTTAAAGATTTTAATTGACATTTTCAAGAAGAAGTCATTGAATATCACTTGAAGTCTTCAAATTAAACTGATAGAAAATTAATTCTGTGGAAACTAGAAAAGCTGTTTTACATGTGGCATGGAAAAAAGGCAGTCTCAGGTTTTACTTAGGCTGAGAAAAGAAAAAGAAACTTTTTTATATCATACATTTCTCCTTTTTAAGGCAAGATAATGGATTAAAGACCATTTTCACAATTGCTTTTAATGCTATTACTGCCTGAGAAATAATATGCCAAGACACTCTTGACTGATCTGTTAGCCACACTTTCTTAACTTGCTATTCTACCAAGGTAAAAATGTTTTGGGTTCTTCAATTCATAAAGGAATAAACCTGAAACTTGTTGAAGGCAAAACTATATATATACATATATATACATACATATATATACACATACACATATATATAATACTTATGATGCTTTATAAACAACCTTTTTTTCTACTTTAGAGAAGTACTATATGGAGATAGTAATCAGCTGTAATTATTGCTTTTGAAAACTCATGCTTTAAAACCCATAAAATACTTTAAAAATAAATGTAGGAAGCTTCGTAAAATACATTTGCTCAATTCAACAAAGAAAAAAAAATCAAACCAGTTAGGACACTCAAGTGTTATTTGCAGCAATCATGATAAGTCAATTTTGGCTTAAACCATGATTGTTATAAACACTCACAAAACATATTATTTACCAGATGGCAATCTTACTCAAGCAAACACATAAAACTTCTGTTTCATTATTATCAAATAAGGATGAACTTGCCACTGGGTTAACCTCCAGAAGTTAAACAAACACATCTCCACAAAATGAGTGCTGTGGTTTCTATCATTGGATAACTACGTAGAGTAAAGGAACTATCTTAATATTTAGCAGCACTACCTTATATTCCAAAGAACCAAAGCTTGCAACAGAATGCACAGGCAAAATGGCAAGTTCTTGTTAGCACTTGTACTTTCACTTTCTTCGTAAAAAGCTATTGCATTTCAATGTACAAAGCAGGAACAGTATGAACTATGGCCTAAGCTAAAATATCTGTATAAAACAATTATTAGTTGACATTATAAAATGTACAAAGCAATCCTAAGACTTTCTTGTTACTTCCTCTCTTCAACAAATACAATATCAGAGTCTACCATCTATGGAATGTACAATATAAGAGTTATACTTTATAAGTCAATTTCATAAACTAATATGACAGCATACTAAAAGTCTATTTGTGATGAATACTACATTATCATATCAGTGTATGTATACGTGTACTTGTGTGTGTGTATCTGTTTGAAAAGTGACTATTTGTAACTGAAAGTGCTTTTTTAAAAGATCATAGTTTTGAAATTAGGTGTTTTTTTGTTTGTTTGTTTTGGGTATTTTTTTTTTTTTTTTTTGAGTTACAACAATTGAAATGGAATGAGGAGTGAGAGCCTCTTTTGCTTGTTTGTTTGCTTCCTGGCCAAAAGCAATACTCTCAAACAAGCTGTGACCAGAAGCTCCATTATAAAATGTGGCAGACACTCCTTGAACTTGTATAAGCATGATGTGAGCTCAGGGGTATCACAGCACTAGGAGCCATGGGAATAATCAGAAATTGAAACCATAGAGAGAAACATCAGGACTCTATGAGAAGGAAAAATGACAAATCTTGTCTCCATGCCTTGTCAGGTCCTCTGTGGCCAGAACTCAAGCACTACGGAATGAAATACTATAAAGTGTTTATGTCCAACTGGACAATGAAAAGTTCCTATTGTTTCTCTCTAGGCTACCTCACTGGATCCAATGCCTTGATGAAAATTTCTTGGTTTATTTATTTACCCCTGAATCAGTTGGTGTGGCAAAAGTTGGTAAACTGTCAGCTTTCTGAATGTAAACGCAGTTCTTCCACAGGAAATCAACAGAAGCGAATAAAAGAAATTCTGGTCTTTGAAAACTTAAATAGATACATTAAATTAGAAAAGTATTCTGAAGGCTTACCTCTTCCTCAAATTGTTCTCTAAAGCTAATAGTTAAGGGCAGGGACTTCTCTCTCGCTGGATAGCACCAAAGCGAAAGGCAATTTCTCTCCACAGAGGAGTGGGAGGGCACTTCACATCTGCAGAGCATTTCGCCATTGAAGGACAGATTGCCTTTAGATTGCAACTTCCTTGAGGGTCGAGTCTCCTTCTCTATTACCTTCTGAATTGCATCTAAAACACCAAGTACTTTCAAAGAATATTGGTTTGTGAAAGACAAAATGGATCATTTACACTGTACATCAGTACCAAAAACCTTAATGGACTCAAGTACGGTCATTTCATCGCTACCAAGAAGCCACAGAAGAGACAACTGTATCAAGACAGAACCTTTTTGACAGTTGTTCCTTTACTGAGTGCTCTCTTAACTTGAACTGAAATTGAACTATGATTTCAGAAACAAACAAAGTATATGATGCGCTCACAACCTCTAATACTCCAAATAAATTTACTTGGAGTGTATTTTTCTTTATAAAGTTTATTACACTCACTTTTTGCTACTTAGGAAAAAAAATAAGTGACCCAGGCAGGACACATGGCAACACATCCAAACCAATGTCTTACGTGACCATTTATTTTATATATATATAAAATATATATAATTGAAATGTATACTGCTGCTAGTCTATTCTGTTTCCACCCAAATTAAATGCTAGTAAAAATATCTGTGGAGGCCAGGCGTGGTGGCTCACGCCTATAATCCCAGGACTCTGGGAGGCCAAGGTGGGTGGATCACGAGATCAGGAGATCAAGACCATCCTGGCTAACACAGTGAAACTCCTTCTCTATTAAAAATACAAAAAATTAGACAGTCATGGTGGCATGCGCCTGTAGTCCCAGCTACTCGGGAGGCTGAGCCAGGTGAATCACTTAAACCTGGGAGGCAGACATTTCATTGAGCTGAGATTGTGCCATTGTACTCCAGCCTGGGCAACAGAGCGAGACTCCATCTCAAAAAAAAAAAAAAAATTATCTGTAGAACTGATAACACAATTGTAACATCTAATAAAGGCTTTTGTACTCCAGCCTGGGCAACAGAGCGAGACTCCATCTCAAAAAAAAAAAAAAAATTATCTGTAGAACTGATAACACAATTGTAACATCTAATAAAGGCTTTTATTACTCATTGTATTATAAACATATTTTCTTTTTCTAGTTAGTATAGTCTCATTACAAAAATGTTTGGAAAGTTGACATAACCCTCTCCCAAAATTCCTCTCCCCTAATACAGCCCCTATAAGTACTTGCACTGCTCTTTCTGCAAGTGATGAACATGCTCTATGAGGAAGTCAATTTTAGCCCTCACTTACCAGCCTACTACCAGTCACAGAGCCACCCTCCTCCCAGTGATAGCATTATAGAAAATTCTCTTTTAGATTAACACTGAAAGATCTGATTTTAAATGAGCCATCTTCATATAATTGCCCAAAAAGCACTATCATTTCAATAATTCTAACTGAATTTTCTCATTTGTGAAGACTGACACTCCTTATCAATTTTTTTTTAAATTGTGACTATAGAGAAACAGAAATTGAACATTCTTCCCTATATACTTTCCTCCCTTATGGACAGAAGGGATACAGTGAATAGTGATTCTCTCTGTTAATGTGGCTTGAAATTCCACAATACACTGGAAAAGGCTCTCTCTAGCAGACCACTGGGAAATATCATCTATACACATTTGTGCCACTAGTTCTCATATACATCCCTCAATGCCCCTGGTTAATAATATGATATTTCCTAGATAATGAAAAGCAGAGAGCCATGGCCCCTTAAGCAGAAAAACAGCATGACAATATAAGCTCTGACCTGCCATGAAGTCAGGGCACAGTAGCTTTTCCTCTACAGTATATTCAAGTCTACTGGCTAGAGAAGCCTCTATTTGTCAGAATCTGCATGCCATCTCTGAACTTTTTCTGGAGCCTCTCCATTGGTATCAAAACAGGTCAATGTGCTAAAGAGTCTGGACACAAAGCTTCTTTGCTTTTTCCTCTCCTCTATCCAAAGAGTGAACAAGCAAGGGAATTAGAGTAAAAGGATCCAGACTCGCTTTGCTGCGTCTACTGCGAGAATGAAGACCATTCTCAGCAATCAGACTGTCGACATTCCAGAAAATGTCGACATTACTCTGAAGGGACGCACAGTTATCGTGAAGGGCCCCAGAGGAACCCTGCGGAGGGACTTCAATCACATCAATGTAGAACTCAGTCTTCTTGGAAAGAAAAAAAAGAGGCTCCGGGTTGACAAATGGTAGGGTAACAGAAAGGAACTGGCTACCGTTCGGACTATTTGTAGTCATTTACAGAACATGATCAAGGGAGTTACACTGGGCTTCCGTTACAAGATGAGGTCTGTGTATGCTCACTTCCCCATCAACGTCGTTATCCAGGAGAATGGGTCTCTTGTTGAAATCCGAAATTTCTTGGGTGAAAAATACATCCGCAGGGTTCGGATGAGACCAGGTGTTGCTTGTTCGGTATCTCAAGCCCAGAAAGATGAATTAATCCTTGAAGGAAATGACATTGAGCTTGTTTCAAATTCAGCGGCTTTGATTCAGCAAGCCACAACAGTTAAAAACAAGGATATCAGGAAATTTTTGGATGGTATCTATGTCTCTGAAAAAGGAACTGTTCAGCAGGCTGATGAATAAGATCTAAGAGTTAGCCCGGCTACAGAAAGAAGATGCCAGATGACACTTAAGACCTACTTGTGATATTTAAATGATGCAATAAAAGACCTGTTGATTTGGAAAAAAAAAAAAAAAAAAGGATCCAGACTCTGATCTGATGCCACCCCCGCCACTTCATGGCAGTCCACTTGATCTTGCCCAACTTCACCTTTCCCATCTGAAAAATGGGGATAATACCAATGCTCACTTCGTGGGGTTGTCATAGGAATCTAAGGAGATGATGTAGCTTCAAGCACTGTATAAACTTTCAAGGATATTATTGTACAATTCAGTACTAAGAACATAATTAGGATTTATTAATGTGAAGATACAAGGTTAAGGCAATTGTTTTCTTGGCATGTTTGGAACTAGAAAAATCAGGAATAATTCCTATTGCTCTCATAACAAGCATAGGAATATGAAGCTGAAAACTGGCCACTTGTAATTAAGCGGCTCTGTTCCCTGTAATTTTTAGAGTACACTACAATGTTACAGCTCTTTACTTTTATTAACTGCCAAAATCAATATCAGAACCCATTTTCCCAATATTCTGAAAGAAAAAGGACAGGACTTTTTCCCTTAGGTGCATAGATGCAGTTTTATCTACATGCATGCATTTCAGAGGCATTATTTAAGCCATAGTGCATATAATGAACAAACTGTAATCATATCTTTGTCCCAACTCAATTACCAAATAAACTCATAACTTAGAGCCCTGCAACAAATAATCTATTTCCAATTTTAGACTGATTAAATATGGTTCACACTACGAATCTGTTAAATGAAAAAATGCTAAAATTCACTTACATCACTTAGAGCATATTGATTCTGATGACTATTAATCCACATAAAACAAGTGGTACAACTACAGAGAAAACAGAACTTCAGGAAAATTCCACTTAGCTCCTGTGAATTGCTAGCTGTGTTCCCTTTAGTCTTCCTTGATTGCCCATCCTGTGAATCTCTCTTTATGTCCCTCTGTAGGTGTAAGAATTAAAGTTTATTTCTGCATGTCCTCTCTCTCTCTGTCTTTTCTTCATGGGTGCCCTAACTCTTTCTTCAGTGGTACCTTTTCTTTTTCTCTTGAACACTAGTGTTCATTTCCTTCCATCATCCTCTACCTATCAAATCTTACTCTCAGGAGGGAAGTGAAATAAATTATTCAAATACATATATGCTTGGTGATAAGGCTTCAAAAATTATAAATCCCAGAGGTAACCGCATTTTAATAGGTAATGTCTGTCAATCTAGTAAAATGATCCTTTACCTAGAAATCCCTGAAAAAATACATCTGTTTTGAGATGGTAGTACCTCTCTTATTTTTGAAGAAGGGATTAATTCTTTAGACCTCTACTTTTTTGTCTATGAAACAACAAGATCACAACATACACAATTTCTAATATTCAACTATCTTTTAAATCCAAAAAAATGGAAATGTCATGGTTTAGTGTACATTAAAGTTACTACACACGACACTTGATAGGCTAGGTAAGTAGCATAAATGTGTCAAGTAGGGAGTTGTGGGAAATCAAGGTGGACTGTGAGCCATAGCGGTGTGAAAAACATATGCCTTATTTGAAGAGATTCAGATTAAAAACAAACAGAAAACAAACAACAATCACTATGTCAGCCAAACTAAACAGTGCTGAGAGGAGCACTGGTGGACCACCGGTCTGTGAATGCCAAACTACATGGTTATAGTGATTCCCTACAGTTCCAGCTTCCTATGATTCTACGAAGTGTATCAGGCTGGAGAAAGGATGTTCTCAAAAATATTAACTTTGCTCTTATGCAACCTAGAGGAGACATCATTGAGGAAGTATGTTAAAATGAAACAACTGCAACAAAGACAAGCTCTCAAACAAGAGCTACCAAGATTAGGAAACCAGAGAGCAAGAAGGATGACAAGTCAACATGAATGAAAAAGGAAAGTCAATAAACTGCTAAATTTTCACCATGACAAATAGAGAGGTTGCAGAACTCTGTTCTACCTTCTTCATTCCAAAAAATGACACACTTCTCATCAGTGGTCGTAAAAAATAAGTGGGACCACTCTGAAATGCAATACCTACTATCATTTATAAAGACAACAACACTGAGTTAGTCTGAATTTTAAAAACAGGAAGAAAAGAAACCAAAGGTTATCTCCCTCCATGATTTAAAACATATCTTTATGGATCTCAGACATATCCAAGAGGAGCTCTTCTTTCTCATTCTTAGCATTTGCTAGACAGGAGACAGAAAATCCAAGCCACATAAGAATGCAAACGCCACCACGTGAGTTTGGTTAGGTTAAATGCATACTCATAATGGGTTATAGGTTTAAAAAATCAATTTTACCCACTTGAGTCAATTGTGGAAGTCTTCATATTGACCACATTTACTCAACCATCTGCCACATATATCTTATGGCTATTTCAAGGTTTATTTATAAATTATATGTATATTAACACCCTCTTTTTAAAAAGTATTTTAAAAATCTTCTGCTTTTCTGTTCTCTTTAATGGGGAAATGTCCTCAGATCAAAATGTTTACATGCATTATGTAGATCTTCATGAGACATGTACTGACTACAGACACAGCAAGCATCAAAAGCAGTAGAGAGGAGTCTTAAAGGTATATTTCTTACAATAAAAAGGTAATAGACTTTAGGTTTAAAAAAAAAGAAAAAAACACATTTCTTCTTTATCTCTTGCTTGCCTCTAAGGACTTGAGTACTAGAGTTATACAGCACTGATAAAGTGGGATATATTGTGAACATATTTTTGCCAGTGAGATAGGCAAAGAAGATGCCATTGAGGTATATGGTAAAATTCAACAGACTTGAAGTTTCTGAATCTTTAGTTACATCTTAAAGTATTACAGGACATTAAACTCTCAAACAAAATGTATTTGTTTCAGACTTCTTGCAGTTAAGGACAGGTGCTTATAAAATATGGATGTCTAGAATCTATATGCATTCTGCAAAAATCACTGCAATCTGGTTTAAAACATTCCTGGAAGATTTATAATAAGATTTATGACAGTGATTCATTGCTGTCTTACAGTTTCAAGCATCGTGCTTTATGAAGAAAAGCGTATATCTACTCATAAAGAAATATTACTTACAGAATAGCCACTTTTGTAAGCAATATAGTGGATTGATCCAATCAGATGTGTGATTATCAATATGAGGTGTCTTTGACATAACTAACTTAAAATCATTAAAGAAACTTAACTTTGGCTATCTCCCCTGGATCTTCTCACTTCTATATCAAACATAGAATATATTAACCATGGACTACCAGCTAATAACACCACACTCAAAATCCAAAGTATCTAAAATGAAAAAAGAAAAACATTCTGAAATTTTCATAAATTTGGAAAATCTCAGGATTGGAAAAAATAAATAAACCAGGTGAAAACTCCAATGTTCACAAAGAACAGAGAAGTAATGTGATTGTGTGAAGTGGACTGTGCTGGCCTGTGACAAACAGGAGATCTTACGCACCATCTCAAGGGACAATAGCTACTTTCCTCCGAGGTGTGTCATTTATTAAGGATAGTGCACTATTGTCAGATTTTCTAGTTTTTCAAGAAAAGCTGAAAATTGGTATCTTGTGAATTATCTCAACTTTTAAATGTTGGCAACTAGTTTAAAAATTATGAAAGCCAAAAAGGACTGGGGAAACACATTGGGAGAACATGGCCTGCCTTTGGGCCACAAGATAACAAGCCTCCTAGTCCAGGCTTTCTGACTTGCCTCTGTTATTGCCACATTCCTGCCAAGCTGCTGTCTCACACCCATATCTGAACACTTTTAACTATGAAGAATTCAGCATTTCTCAAGTTATCGCATTTAGAGCTTTTCCACATTCTGGAAAGCTCTTCCCTATTTTGAATCAAAATTTTCTTGTCATTATTTTTCTAGAGCTACCCCTTACCATCACTAGAAACCTTCTTCAATATGAAATGCTTTCATATACTGGAAGACATAAACATAAAATACATATTTGAATTAATAAATAAATTTAAACATTTCCAAACTCAGAGGGATGATTGATAGATAGATAGATAGATAGATAGATAGATAAATAGATAGATAGATAGATTAAAAGATTCTCACAATTTAGGGATATCTCTTTAGCGATCAGAACACTTTTCCTTCGTATGATTTAAAATTTAAAGAAACAAAATAGCATCAGATCTCATGTTAGAAAATAGGAAACATATTGTTAAGGGAGATCTTGCCAGTGGCTCAGAAAAACGGCAGGCAAGAGAAGGACCTCATCAGAGGCTGATGTAATACCCCACAACTTCCCAATCCTTTACCATGATGAACTCATTCCTTTCCTCAGGTCAGTGCATCAATGCATGTGGACAATGGCCCTGTCCATTTCCTCACATCTATAATTCTGAAATACTACATCCCACTCCTCTATCCTCAATCAATTCCTCTTATATGTACATCCAATTCAAAATTCCACTTCTTGTTTTCAATCCTCCATGGACTTTCAGCAGTCTGCCCCACATCCTTTTGTTCTCTCTGATCTCTTTAAACCACCCCTCCCCTCTGCTTTTCCACAGTCACTTGTTCCTTTTCTCTCCTACCTTTTGGACAGTCTTCCAATAAGTCCCCATCCTAGTAACTCGACATTTATACCATTTCTCAGCTGCCCATCTCCCAAATATTGTTCCACACAAGACTTCAGTACTAATTATTGGAGTTGTTTTATAAAATAGTTGTGTAATGCTACTCATTTGCCACCTGTATTTAACTGTTGAAAAAGCCAAGTCAGAAACGAATAGCATTGTGTTTTCTTTTTTTTTTTCTCAGATATGTGAAAATGTAATTTTGTGACAGTTTTGTTAGGAGTGAGAATTTCGCCTTCTTTTCCTCTTCATGCAATGGCTTCCAGTGTCAGCAATGCCTATGAAGTGAGTAAGACCTTTGAGTTACAACAGCCATATGATTTCTTTTTTAATCAAGGAAATAAGGATAAAGATGAAATCTCCCTCAAGTGCTAAAAAGATAGCAGTTTATTTAAAGAAAGTATTTACACTCCTCGCTAATTACTTAGGTGTACTCACACTGATACCAGCGCAGAACTTTATACCCTTCAACCATCTTCAATATATCATTAAATTAAATTCATAGAGATGTGGGTTTAAATCAGAAACATGCTTCAGCAATCAGGAATATAGTAGCTTTCAACTTTCTCACTTTTTAACAGAGGAAAAAGGAACTAATAGAATCCTCTTTAGAGGCAAGGAACATTTATACAACTGGACATATAGTCTCAACATAAATATGGAAAGACTGCCCTTATTTGATTGAAGTTTTGTAGCAGAGAAAGTATCTCACCATCTCATATATTTTGCCAGGTGGAAAAGAATTGACTAAAAAAAATTCAGAGAGACTGCCCAATGTAGAAAGAAAGAACTTTGAACTATTCTTCCCAGGTTTAGTAATGGACTGTTTTTTTTGCCCAGACTTTTTCCTGAATGTTATATATCCACAAAGGAATTTCCTCTTTATTTTATCTTTCTTTCAATTAATATTTACTGAGTGCCTTCAGTGTGTAAAGCACTATTCTAGGTACAGTGGGTGAAAGCACAGAACAATAGACAAAAGGCTTCTACTTTCATGAATTTTACTATTTCACTGGGACGGTAAAGATTGACTAGTATTGTCCTAGTTAATTACTTAGTTACACTTTGTGATAAATATTGAATAAAATAGGATGGTAGGGTATAATAAAAGCATATAGCAGAAGGACCTGGAAGGTCAGAAAATGCTTCTTTGAGGAAGTGAAAAAGCAGCAATTAATTACCTAGCATGTGGAGGTGGTTAGTGACCTCCAGGGACAGGGAACAGAACACGTGAAGACTCTTAGCCAGGGAGAAACGAGCGTACTAAAAGGTCTGGGACTCAGACAGTAAGCAGAGGAGATGTTTAAGCTGGTAGGAGAGGCAAATTCTCTAACATTCAGGGATTGAGACTTTTTGCTTTTTAGTTGTAAAGAAGGAGAGAAGTAGACAAACCCAAAAAAAATGGTGGAGGTAAGACAAATAGGACACGGTGAATGTTTAGAGATGAATGATGAGAGCGGACACAAAGTGGCCATGGGAAAAAGTGGAAGATAATTTTGTTTGGGGCTAGGCATGGTGGCTCATGCCTGTAATCCCAGCACTTTGGGAGGCCAAGGTGGGCTGATCACCTGAGATCAGGATTTCAAGACCAGCCTGGCCAACATGGCGAAACCCCGTCTCTACTAAAAAAATATGAAAATTAGCCAGGCGTCATGGGGCGCACCTGTAATCCCAGCTACTCAGGAGACTAAGGCAGGAGAATCGCTTGAACCCAGGAGATGGAGGTTGCAGTGAGCCAAGATCACACCACTGCACTCCAGCCTGGGCAACAGAGCAAGACTCCATCTCAAGGAAAAAAAAAAAAAAGATTTTGTTTGGGATGGGAGGGATGTCGAGTCCAGTTTTTGAGAGGTTTCATTTGTCCGTGAAACAGGGTGAGGTGCAGCTCACAGAGGAGTCTAAAGAGAAGTCAATTCTAGAGTTATACAATTACAAGTCATCAGTGTAGTGATTATGCAAGGCAAAATGTAACTAAAGCTATGGGAATAAATAAAATTGCCTGGTGGAAAGGCACAGCAGGCAAAGAGAAGAGGGCCAAGGACAAAGCTTGAAAACTCTCAACATTTAAAGACTGGGGAGAAAAGAGGGAGCTGATAAAGGCTACTGAGTAGGAGTAGTCAAACTCATAGAAAGAAAACCAGAAGATGCGCTGTCATAAGGCAAGGGAAGGGCATGTTTGTTCACTTAGGAGAGAGCAAAACAATGCCAAACAGATGCTGAAGGGTTACAAAGATAAAAGCCAAGAATGCATATGGGTTATTGCTGGCCTTTCTGAGAGATGAACTGGTTCAATAATGAAAGCCTAAGTAGAGTATTTCGAGAGTACATAGGAGGTAAGTAAATAAAAGTCAGTGTAGAAAAAAATCTTGGAGATGTGTGACTAAACTTCATGTAATATTTTGGCCATGTCTGAGAATGTCTAAGCTCTGAATCTTCAGGGAAGAAGACATGTAACCATTTCACACAGTGTCTTGGCCACAGTCTCAATTCCTGTCTCCTTCCTATTGCCTCTCCCACTCAGCAGAAAATTTCCATCTCTGTCTTATCTTCCAACTTTATGCCCACTCACTTCTCTCTCCTATCCTTTACTCCTTAGGTTTTGAACATTCTGAGCAAGAGTAGACTCAACCTAGTAGGCAAGGGACACTTTATAATGTGATTTCTCAGATGTATTCTGGAGACACGTTTAACTCATAAGCCTCATAGTTCAAAAGACTGATGACTGATAATTTCTTAAGAAAAGGCATAAGGACTTGATTTTTTAATGTAATAGGGAGTTAAATAAAAAATGTCACTGTTCACTTGTGCTACCTCAACCATAACTGTACTGCATTGAAATTGTCCTTATCTATTCAATAACTAACTGTATCTTGTCATGTAAAAGCTCTGACATGACAATTAACATCTCTGTTATTCTGCAAGTAAAATTAAATCGCTCACTAGTAAAATAGAATAAAGACACCCGGAAAAGGCAGATATGCCACCCATCTTCTTACCCCCATTCTATCCCCATGTGCCTTTTTCTCTACAACTTACAGGGGTTGGGGGAGGGCTTTTGACATTTGTTCCATGATGTAATAGAGGATTTAACCATCAAATTATGTGTCAAAGCATATTCAGGCCCTGCTTATTGGAGGGAGACAGGTATAGGCAAAACATAATAAACCGAGCCCCGTACAGCTCACCTTTCCAAAAGCCCCTCCTGTGTCCTTCCCAGTATGTCTGTGAGGATCAAGTGAAGTGATAATGATGCTAATCACTATCATTTATTCAGGACCTACCTGTGCCAGGCACGGTTGCAGATGTATCATCTTCATTCTCTCCACAGGTATTTAGTTGGCATCTTTGTTCCATTTTTCAGATATGGCTAAGCTATGGAAGTTAAACAATTTGCCCAAGGTCAGCCAGCCATTAAGTAGATAATCACTAAATGTCTTCAAATGTGACAGAGAAAGTCTTTCCACTGTTCCATTATGCCTTCCAAAGCAAAAGTTATTTTCAAACTGGAAAACTAAGTCAATGTTAATTTTTATATTTATATTAGAATCCATTGGGCTGTATAGTATCAGGGTTAGAAGAATGGACTCTGGAATCATATTCCTTGGGCTCAAATCCTAGCTTTATTTCTTATTAGTTGCTATATGATGGTTATGTGGGTAAATTACTCTTTGTGTCTCAATTTCTTCATCTGTAAAATGGCAATAACAAGGAACCAAACTTAACAGTTCTTGTGGGGATTAAAGGAATAGATACAGAAACTCTCTGACTTACAATGGTTCAACTTACAATATTTTGACTTGACAACAGTGCAAAAGCAATACACGATTAGTAGAAACATACTTCCAATGCCCATAGGACCATTCTGCTTTTCACTTCAGCACAGCACTCACTAAATTATGTGAGATATTCAGTACTTAATTATAAAATGGGCTTCGTGTTAGATGATTTTGCGCAACTGTAGGCTAATGTAAATACTCTGAGCATGTTTAAGACAGGCTAGGCTAAGCTATGACATTCCATGGGTTAACTGTATTAAATGCATTTTTGACTTACGATATTTTCAACTTAGGATGAGTCTCTTGGGGCATAACCCCATGGTAAGTCAAGGAGCATCTGTACATGTATCTTGAAATATAATTAAACTCATAGTAAGTACTAAAAATATTTGTTAGTATCGCCATATTATGAACCCAGTTACTGGTAGGTACGTCTAGCTTCATTAGTCATAGTTTAAGATTCCTATAAGGGTCCATTAGCTTTACAAAAAGAAAAAAAAACTTTCCATTCTTTGCAACTAAAATAATGATGTAGACCAGTAACTTGCAACTCCAACTGTGCATACAAATCATTTCTAAAGCTAGGAATACTGGCTCTCCATCTGAAATATCTGATTGAGTCGGTCTCGGGAAGGACTTTGAAATGTGGATTTTAGCACCCTCTAACTGCTGCTACACTACTGTGGCTGACAACTACCGATGTCACAAGGAAAGACACCTACATTCATTGCAATGAAAAAAAAACTAATCAAAAACAAGTTCTCTTTCTTTAAAAAATTCAAGATTTTGTCTACTAAAATGTTAACATTTATTTCTGGGGTGGTGGGAATGTGGGTAATATTTATTTTCTATTCTATTCTTCAGGAAGTCTTTAAATTTTTCCAATTCATTTATACTATATACTCATTCTGCATATCTGTTTTCATACTATGTTCTTCGCACTACGTTAGGCAATGAAGATATGACCAAGAACTAAACAAAGCCCCTGTTGTGCTCATGGGCTTACAATGTTGTGGGGAAGGCAAGGGATAAACAAAAATAGAATATAAGGTCTGCAGGTAGTATGTGCAATGGAGGAAAGGAAAGCAGGGAAAGGTGATTGAGAGCAACTACTGGGCTATTATAGTTTAGGATGTTCAAAGACCTCTCAGAGTTACATTTGAGCAGAGACTTGAATGAAACAAAGGACCCACCCACAAGCATCATGGGGAGAAAAGTGTTCTAGGCAGAGAGAATAGTAACACCAGGCCCTGAGTGTTGTAAACATACAATTCTTTTATAATCAGGTCAAAAAAACTATAAGGTTATTTTAATTTGTGTGAAAGGAAAAAAAAATTCAAAGGCGTAGAATGTCCCCTGGCCCTGGAACTCTATCATCAAACTAACCTCTCTGACACTTCAAGTATCAACTACAAAACGAGGGGGTAGAACCGAGCTTCCACCTTTGATTTTATGGCACAAGTTTCAAAAGCAAATTATATGAAGGAATAGAGTGGTTTTCTTTACTTACTAATATATATGAGGAAAACATGAATCCACATCATTACCTTCCCGTGTCAAGGAATAGCTGCTGGATGCCTGCGCTGTGCCCCAAAACTGACTGATGTGGGGAGATTAAGCAAAGCATGAAACATATTGCTGGCCACAATCTCAACAAAAATACTACAAGTCTAGAAAGATTAAAGACTCTTGCAGGACAGAATACCATTAAGGCCCAAACTGTTGCACGATACAGATGACAAAGACAGAGTCAGTGGGTTCCAGAGGCCAAGAACTATGTTGTTATTAAGAAGGTAAAAACAAACATTGACCATCCCCCTTTAGTCCACTTTCGTCTACATACTTTGCTTTCAGTCACCACAGAAAAAGCAATATAAGTGCCATGGTCAGCAGGGCATGTTTGCTCACACCTGTAATCCCAGCACTTTGGGAAGCCAAGGAGGGTGGATCACCTGAGGTTGGGAGTTCGAGACCAACCTGGCCAACATAGTAAAACCCCATCTCTACTAAAAATACAAAAACTAGCGGGGCATGATGGTGGGCGCCTGTAATTCCAGCTATTAGGGAGGCTGAGGTGGGAGAATCATTTGAACCCAGGAGGCTGGAGGTTGCAGTGAGCTGAGATCACGCCACTGCACTCCAGCCTGGGCAACAGAGTAAGACTCCATCTCAAAAAAATAAAATAAATGCCATGGTCATGTAAAGCCTGACAGGGACAAGTTCAGAGCATTTTCTATTGCTAGGAATAGAGAACCTCTCAAGCTAGCGAAAGGAGAGTTAGATGGACACAACAATGATGATGTCACGGACATCCATGCATCCAAGGACAGGAAACACAGTAGAGTTGGGCCTGGACTTGGAAACCTGCATGCAGTCACTGAGGCGATCGCCTCCAACTCTTAGGGCCTGTAGGGTGTCATCTTTCCTTCTCTCTGCACATTTGATCCATCCCCTCCACTTGGCTGCTTTCTCAGGTCTTCACTACCCAGCCTTTCATGACTGCAGTGTGCAGGTGACATCAGGAAAGCAGACCCAGCTCTAATTCTATCAGACCTTGACCTTACATCTCAAGGGTCCATCACAGGCTGCAAATTCCCTCTGTCCTTGCTTCTAATTTTCTTGGTGGGAAAAAAGTCTGATTCATTTAGCCAGGCCTTGTCTTAGTCCCTGGGCTGCCCCAGGTTCAGGAGTCCACCTG
Source organism: Pongo pygmaeus (assembly GCF_028885625.2). NCBI lineage: Eukaryota > Metazoa > Chordata > Mammalia > Primates > Hominidae > Pongo > Pongo pygmaeus. The sequence continues at coordinate 74,968,596 of NC_072385.2, forward strand.
TATTCCAACCAGCTCTGGCAGACGGTGGGCCCTTAGAAAGGACATGAGGGTGGGGCAGTTGAAGAATCCTGTCTAGTTCTAATTAGAAAAAGTTCATGGCTTTCAGAATGTGTAAAAAGATCCATTGAGCCTACCAGGTATTTCTGAGAAAAAAAAAGTAAGTACGCTGCTTATGTTATCAGTCATCTGCTCCATTCTAAAAGGGTACAGATTTTCTGGTAAGGGGCTTTGAAGGATAGATTTTAGAACCTTGAGGGACTTCTATGGAGAAGTTTAAAAAACCATCTTAGAGTGCTAAAAAGTTTAAACCAAACTTCTTCTATCCAGATGGCTTCCAAGGCCAAGAGGGAGGGAAGTCCTGCTGCCTTTTTATGTTGGTCTTGATTGTTGTTAATGATCTCCAGCTGTAAGGCTCCCACATCTTTAACCTCTCTCTGGTTGGCCTCCCATCTCTGCATCTCTTACAGGGAAAGCAGATCACTAAACACAGCACCCATTCCCAGCAGAGCGTGTGCTGCACAACACACAAAGGTCAACCTCCAAATGGACCCCAAGGCTTGTTCAGTTAGCCTTTGCCAAGACCCTTCATTCATCCTAGAAGAAGCCAGCCTCAGCATTCTCACTCCTGGAGGAACGTGGAGCCATACATCTCCCAGCAAGAGAGTTGGGGCACGTGATCACCTATGGCCAATGCTAAGAGGTTTCTTCTTCTGGGTGTGCAGGAATCACTGCCAGACAAGGGCACAATTTTCAGGGATAAGGTATGCATTAGAAATTCTGATTCTGAAATGGGACTCCTTGCTATAAAAATGTTCTCCCCAGGAAAAAACAGCAAATGAGCAATGTGATGTTCATGACTCTTTATCTGGTATTCTCTTATTCACTCACTCAAAAAAACCTTTCTTGAGTTGACTATAGACTGTCAAGCTAAAACAAATTACTGTGCTAAAGGAGCCCAGAGTCTGGTCAAGGATGCAGTATTTGCCCTCATTTCACTGTATGTAAGGTATGCATAGGTGCTGATGTAACATGGAAGAGAAACACCCTGTTCAATCCAGGGGCAGCTGGAGGGGAAGGGAGTCAGTTCTCTGGGAAGGCTTCCTGGAGGAGGAGGTGACACAGAAAATAAGTTCTGAAAGATAAGTAGGATTCAACCAGGTTATGTATGAATGAACAATCAAAAGAACAAATAAAAACAAAGAGGATCCTTCTAGGCAGAGGGAACACTTATACAAAGACAATATGGCACATGAGGCGAACTGTTGTTCTTTCTTAGGGCACAGAAAAGGACCTGAAAAGAATGTATCAAGAAATGGAGGGCTGGGTGCGGTGGCTCACGCCTGTAATCCCAGCACTTAGGGAGGCTGAGGCAAGTGGATCACCTGAGGTCAGGAGTTCGAGACCAGCCTGACCAACATGGAGAAACCCCATCTCTACCAAAAAATACAAAATCAGCCAGGCCTGGTAGCACATGCCTGTAATCCCAGGTACTCAGGAGGCTGAGGCAGGAGAATCGCTTGTACGCGGGAGGCGAAGGTTGCGGTGAGCCAAGATCGCGCCATTGAACTCCAGCCTGGGGCAGCAACAGCGAAACTCCATCTCAAAAAAAGAAAAAAAAAAAAAAAGGAAATGGAGATAGGCACTCTACCTTGTATCCCCTGCTAGGATTCCCTCTTTCATGAAATTTGCTACAAGAACTCCTCAGTAATCAGCACTGATCACTGACCTTTCTGTCTACTCCCATACTATAGACTAATTATTGAAACTGGGGCCAGTTAACAATAGCCAACTGAGTGCTTTATTTATACTGTTTCTTTGACTGTTTCCTGTGTAAGCTGTTCAGCCTAACCATAATACCACATCCAGGAGAGCAGAGAACCCTTTGCCCTCCTTGACCCACAAAGAGCAGGCAATTGGCAAATACTTGTTCAAATGAATTGAGAATGTCCTTGAGTGGAATTGTTGCCTCACTACCAATGATTAGCAGAAGTCTTAACTTTTCTTACTGAAAGTATTTCCTTAATCTTCCCCCGACCTCCCACCCTCCCACACACACCTCATAATGCATCCACCAAGTCTGTATAGCAGCATTCCAATTGTTTACCCTAGGATCTTAAGCCTAGTCCAAATGAAATGCCCCAAGTCCAGGTGAATCTTCTACTCCAGGGTTTTAAAAATGGACCCAATAAGGAAAATTCAATTTCTGGGCATAGAATCAAGTTTCCTTTGTTCTTTCATCTTATTCTTGGCCAGAGGGAGCAAGATCCTCCTGGTGTTTTTATTATAGTTCTAAAGAAGAAAAGAAGAAGAGATTTGAATCTTAACCCTGAAAACCCCAGCCAAGATAGAGTAGCCATATGGTGGCATCCAGATGATGGAAAAAGAAGGCCGGGGCAGCCTTTCCAACCAGTACAACAAAGGTTATGCACTGTTTGCCAAACCCTCAGCCCTCCGGCTGCCTTGGTCTTCTCTTCCCTGCCCAAACCCTGGTCCTTTCCCCACTACTTTCCATTCTCCCAATACCTCCCCTATGTTCTATTTCATAAAGCTCTTCTGTCTATCTTTTGTTAGAGCCACAAACATTACCTTTAAGCGTAAATACAATAGAAAAATAGGAAATAACTGCTTATAGATACAGGGGTGGTTATGCAACTAATATATGTTGTTTCAGGCAGTGGTTGTGTCGAGACCCTTGTTTTTAGTTGAACACTCTATAAAAAGAAGAATGAGTTTTATGTCTATCTGATTCTAATGCTTTTATTCTTCCTTCTTTATCACAGAGAAAATTTAAAAGAAAGGCCATAAGATTCATGTAAAAGTTGTACTGAGCTAGCTCTAGATTTCTAGCACATCCAGCATTTACACCAAAAGAGAGAAGCAACCAAAAGAGGAAAAAGAGTTTACCTATATCAAGAACTCATTACATGCCAACACTTTACACATAAGTGTTAATCACTTACTTTTTTTGTTTTGTTTTGTTTTGTTTGAGACAGAGTCTCGCTGTTGTTGCCTGGGCTGGAGTGCAATGGCACAGTCTTGGCTCACCTCAACCTCTGCCTCCTGAGTTCCAGCAATTTTCCTGCCTCAGCCTCCCGAGTAACTGAGATCACAGGCATGCACCACCACGCCCAGCTAATTTTTGTATTTTTAGTAGAGACGGGGTTTCACCATGTTGGCCAGGCTGGTCTCAAACTCCTGACCTCAGGTGATCCACCCGTCTCGGCCTCCCAAAGTGCTGAGATTACAGGCATGAGCCACTACATGCAGCCATGTTAATCACTTATTTCTAACATCTCTTGGAGGAAGGTCTTACAGCCATAATAAAGATGAAGACATTGAGATTAAATCAGTAAGTGACATTTCCAGATTGATACTCTCAGGCCCATCTGACCCCCAAAGCCTCTGCTCCTTCTCCCCTATCATATGGCAAATAAAAGGTAGCTCCCATCCCCACATAAACACTTAACTCCTTTTGGAGGAATTTCTTATATACCTATTGTGCCAGCCACTCTGTGAGAGGCCACAGATACAAAGGGGATAAAATGCAGGAGAAGGGGAAACTTGTCTACATTTCCAGGCCTCAGGAAACAAGACCATTTGTATACAAAAGCCAGAGCATATACAATAAAATCAAGGAGTATTATTTCAAGACACACATCAGCCCTGCCAAGTGGACAGTTATGAAAATTCTGTCCAGAGAGTTGTTGAGATTTTCCTCAAATGCCAAAAGCCAGTCTGTTAAAAAATCACACCTCTGGGAAAGATCTACAATCCCTCCCTGACTCCATGTCATGTTTCCTCAGTTTACTTCCAGTCAAAATGTGTATTTTTTTTCCCACTGCTCCCAGGGCTGGGGGTCAGCTCAGCTAATGAAAATCAAGCTGTCTTTTTTTCCCTGCCATCAACAGTGGTCAGATAACAAAATGCAGGTTCTGATCCTGGCATGTTTATCGTTGGTGATGATGTATAAACTGATGGCCGACAGCTTCATTTTCTCTAAGCTGGGAAGGCCCTGTTGGGAGAACTGGGAAGGAAAAAAACTTTTGATTTTGACTAGTAGTAAAACAGTTGGATAAACATGACATGACATGGATGTCAGAGTGCATAATGCAACTGCATGAACCCATATGGGACTAGAGAATCTATAGACACAGACAGAATACATGAAACTGAGATTCAGGCATGGATTTATAGCCCTCTGCATTCTTACAATATTGTGAAATGTTAGAATAGGGTTTTGCCTAAATAGCAAAAGTAAAAAGGTCTTGAAAATGGAAACCAATCTTTTTAACTTTATTATTGTGCAATAAAACAAGAAAAAACTAAAAATCACTAAGTAATTTTGGGTCTAAGGGTATATGCCAAGGACACGAAGCCCTCAAGGTCATCATGGAGGGGGGAATTGAATTAGAAAAGAGAACTAGAGGCCAGGTGTGGTGGCTCATGCCTGTAATCCCAACTACTCGGGAGGCTGAGGCAGGAGAATCACTTAAACCTGGGAGGTGGAGGTTGCTGTAAGCTGAGATTGCGCCACTGCACTCCAGCCTGGGCGACGGACCGAGACTCCACCTCAAAAAAAAAAAAAAAAAAAATATATAAAAAATGAAAGCTAGAGCACATTTTTGACAGTGACATCTAAATTAGAACTTTAGGGTGAAGTACAAAAGTGCACTAGATTAAGAGTGAGACAGGTTTTCATTCTAGCTCTGCCAAGAGACACTGGATGAGTTATTTATACTACTCTAGGCCTGAGTTTCCTTTCAATGTAAATGCTCCCTCCTCACCATCACCTCTTGAGTTCTCCTTAGCTTAAATGGTTCATCCTAACAAAGAAAACCAGTGTCAGTCTTAGCTCTTGCTATTGGAGGAGTTGGGTTCCGTTTTCTCCTTAATTTATTACAAAGTATTTTCTGACCAAGTTTGGAGCACAGAGTAATTTACCAGACATCACAGCCACATAGCCAAAATGTCCTTCTCTTAGGGCACTGTTTTTGCTTAAGGTTTTATAAACTGCAAACAACTCTGATATCCTAATGAAAGAAAAGGAACTTATTTCAGTTTTTGAAAATGTTCATATATGCAAATTATACCTGGCATATATTAAATATAATCTCAGGAGGTTCAAGAATTCCTTGAAACTGAGGGAGTTTGTGAATCCCAGACCTTGAAGCATTAGAAAAAGGTCTAGCACCCAATCTATTCACTGGACTTCACATATACCCAGCAAATAGCTTCCTCTTAGTCATCCATTTCAGTTACTGAATTCCTTTCCATATTCCACATAACTACTACTTAACAGGATTCCATTGTTCTAGTTGTTGCTTTGCAAACCTCTAATAAACACAAAGAATAAGAAAGACTCCTTTCCTCCTCCAGTTTTGAAGTTTTTATGTTTCTGATATCTATGGACTTTATATTCCATGAGAAAGTATACATATTATGAGAGGCATCAAATAGTCTCAAATCTACAGAAAACTACTTTCCTATGTTTCTTCACTCTCTGCTCTTTCCCAGTCCTTGTTCTTCATCCTCTGACCCAGATCCTGGTCCCTTCTGCCTTAATCTAAGTCCCATTCACCTTAATCAATGCCCATCTCACTCCGTCCTGTCTTGTGCAGCGGTTCCAACCTACTGACCAGCAGCATCAGTGAAGATGGAGATAGAAGAAGAGGAAAGAAAGAGGGTTGCAGCACCCCTGCGCAGTGGGGGGCTCTCCCTCAGGAATCTGTGAAATTGTGGCCAGTGAGTCTGCTTGAGACCGATTAAATCAATGTTGCCTTGGCTCCAAGACAACGTTTATTGCTGGGAGGAACTGTCAGCTTAATTTGTGGATGAGATCAGCTGGCTCAGGGCCAGAAATACTAGCTCCCCTAGTGGAGGGTCAATACGGAAAGGGGTGAAATTAATCCCCTTGCTGGATGGTTTTCCTTGTGGCTCAGGGTGCAGGATGTTCTTTCAGGGATGAAGTCTGACCCTTCAAGGCTGGTCAGATCAATAATGAGAACAGGACTTGTTAATGGAAATAAACAGGACACATGCTATGGCAGATGGGTTTCTAACTGGAATCTGAACAATTCCTCACTATCTTCAACTCAGAGCTGCCACGAACTGTCTTCAGGCATAAACTTCAAGGAGTTCTTTTTAGAACCTTGTTCTTCAATGTGTGGACAGGGGGCTGCAGCTTGTTAGAAATGCAGAATCTTGGGCTCCACCCAGATCTACTGAATCAGAATCTGCATTTTGAAAAAGATCCCAGAGAATTCGTATGCACATTGAAAGTTAAGAAGCACTTTATAGAACCCAAAAAAGATGAGCCTCTTTTTTCAAAGAACTCTCTAACAACTCAGGCTAACCCATTTTCTCCTGGGGTGGATGAAAACAAATTAAGTTGATTTGTGTCAATAGTGAGAGTATGGTTTTCAGAACATATTAAGGCCCGAAAATATGCAACACATATTTGCATATTTGCAATAGTGCTTGAAGTTTCTTCTAAGCACTGGAGAACTGACAGAAGATATACGTGGATGCGTGGGTTCAAGCAGTTGTGGACCAAAGTTTGCCTGAGCCACATAAAGAAGGGGCCTAAAACCACAGCAGATCATTCTGTGGCCCAGCACCTTCTGGCTTGAAACTTGCTGGGAGATTGTGGTTCAGTTACTTGTGATTTTCATCTTACTCTAGGCCTTTAGAAAACTCTCCTCTAATTAGCGTCTGTGCAGTGTTTCCAGGTAATAGTGATAGAACGCTATGATAGAGCACTTTCTCTTTATTCATCACAAGGCCCATAGATTATAGCAGATCTAATAGAGACCCAAACATGATATGTTATCCATGAACTGTCACCTGTGATATACGAATTATACAGTCTTGGTGTTTTAGGGACTCGTGTGAAGTGTCAGATGAAATTAAGCCATCAAAAACTTAGCGAAGGGGTAAAAAGAAATATTAAGCACTGCCTAGTCACTGACACAATGCTGATATATGAAGCAAACAAACAAAAATACCCACAACTTCTCAATTGTTGAGTTACCATATCTATATTAGGAAAATACTGTAAAATATACATTCCAATTGCAAAAAGTCTTCTGAAATGTCTTAGAAATCTTTAATCTACCACATGATGTCAGCTATAAGAATCAATAGAAATTTTAATCTTCCTAGTACTTCAGAATGCTTCTCCAAGTCCTTTCACTGTTTATAGAATAGTATAGTATTTATGTGAGCATCTCTAAATTCATTCCTATTTAGTCACTCAAGACAGGAATATCTTTATTTATAGTTACAGGCCAAAGGTCAGTTGGCAAAAATAAAGAGGAGACAAAAAAACCATTCATCAGACACTTGTTTTCAAAGCCACTGGTAATCTTAGGTGGAGCAACTTACGGTACAGAATAAACACGAAATACAGCAAGTTCAAATCTCAAATAAGATAACAGCACCAATCTAAACAACAGCTCCAGATTCACTGTTGGATGCTATTGGAAAGGCCAGGGCCGGTCAAATGCCAACTACTCAACTACCCACGGTTTCCACACTCCACACCTATTGGAAGACCCAACAGACTCTCTGGCAGACCTGCTAAGAGCATTATGTACATGAGCAGAAACACGAAGTAGATTTGCTTCTTCTCAAGAACTGTGTCAATATATGTATTCTGAGGCCTAAACACTTTATAATTCATTCATCATTTGTATATTGTGATGCACCAGAATGCTAAGGTTGATTTAAATACATTAGGGGCCAAGTTTCTAAGATGAGACCCAAACTCGAGTTTTTCTTCATGTTACAGGTATATCCGCCAGGCCAAGGGGGTCCCCTTTACTACTTTTCTCCTTCTTAAACTGCATTATCCTACTCAACGCATGAGGTTTGTTCAGGGGAGCTTTTGAACATCTATTTTAGAGGCCTGCTCATCTCCTATCTGCTTGTTGATACACTTACATAAAATTTTCCACTGTCAAAGTTAGGGTACAGTTTAAAAACCAAAGTGTTGGCTGGGTGCGGTGGCTCACACCTGTAATCTCAGCACTTTTGGAGGCTGAGGCGGGTGGATCACCTGAGGTTGGGAGTTTGAGACCAGCCTGACCAACATGGAGAAACCTTATCTCTACTAAAAATACAAAATTAGCCGGGTGTGGTGGCACATGCCTATAATCCCAGCTACTCGAGAAGCTGAGTCAGGAGAATTGCTTGAACCCAGGAGGCAGAGGTTGTGGTGAGCCGAGATCGCACCATTGCACTCCAACCTGGGCAACAAGAGTGAAACTCTGTCTCAAAAAAAAAAAAAAAGTGTTAGCCAATATTTGTGTAAGCAATTAACACAGCTCTCACTCCAGGTCTTAAGAAGATTCTGTATTTGAAATGGACACTGTGGGACATAATGACGTATATGTTGCCAGTCTTCCAGCTCTCTGAGATTCAGATGCTGAGAAGCATCATTACTCCTTGAAGCTAACTAAATAGAATATGAAAAAGAGCATACTCCCAATGCTTGACTATATACAAACACATATTCTAATTAATAATAATAATGTTTCCCAGTAACCTTGCTTCACCCAATATTAAGATACGTGGTAAGTTTAAAGAATTATTAAAAAGCATCTTGTACCCCTTTTACAATGAAGTATCCAAGAAGTATGTACAGGAATCCAACAGGCTACATCACTGCTAGTATTGAAGCCCAGTGGTAAGAAAAACCACTCTAGATAGTACTTGCATACTGGAAGTAAAGAATTTATGAAACACTCAGATCCAATACTTGCATTTGTCCAACCTCTTGTTCTTCTTTCTGGGGAAGGTCATAGCAAACCTGGTCTTTTCCAAGCTAACCAAATGCTCTTCATTAATGATGGATATGCTAACACAGACATTTGGTCACCATTCATTTAGCAATACTCTGAATTAATCCCTTCCGTTTAGGATTTCAGATTTCTGTTATCCATGAAGAAGACATCAAAATTTTGCCTTCCTGGGCTGTGGTGGTGGTAGCTAATCATGACATATCTTGAATATGATAATGTATGAACTAGTAGAAAAACCTCTAGGTAATTCTTATGCCTTGATAAGTCAGAAAATTAAAAGAAAAATGTAAAATTTGGACCCTCTAGCTTCCACATCAGAGTTGTTGAGAGTGGCCCAATTCGAGATAAGAGAGATGGTCATCTGCTGATGTCCTCCAAATACAGAGCAAAGAATTCCAGAAGAACATTAATATCTATCTTCCACAAAAGCCATCAAACCTAAGATACTTCACTGGCTTGTAGAACAACGTGTTCTATAGATCTGAAATCACTAGACACTTTCTGGATTCCTAGTTACTTTCCAGCAATATTTGTTGATTGTCTGTAATGTGTCACACTGTTCCAAGTGCCAGGGTAGATAAGCGACATTAGCTTCAAAAAACAAAAAATGTGGCAAGGGAATTAAGAAGGATGAGTATTATAAAAAATTTAAAGTGAGTAAAGATGGAGGTACACAATTCACCAGCAACAAAGAAGGGGGAGACAAAGAAAAAAAAAAGCCCATGAAATATTCAGAAAATGCCAAGCTGTTCAACTGGTCTGGGGCACATAGATAGTGTCCCAGAGGGGCAACAGAAGAGAGGAGACACAAGGTTGGAGGTGAAGGCTAAGACCTATACATGTGAGAAGGGCCAGCAAAGGTTATTTGAGCTGAGGAACAACATGATATAAGTGTTGCTATGAATACCAGAAGGCGTGGTGTTCTAATCAGTTTTTCTTTCTTTTTGAATTTCTATCAGAGATTTGTTTCCATTGCTGCCTGCTGCATTGATTTAAAGTTGTAGAACCCAAAAGAGGTTTTTTCAATAAGATCAATTTTTTAAAAGAATAATGAACAGTAAAAACAATAAAACTCCACAGAATTAAAAATTTTGAGCATTTTATGACAAATTATGAACAAATTATGAAATGGTGAACATGTCAGATAATATTTCTACATTTTCCCAAATGAAGAAACTAAGGGCTAAAAATGCTAAATAGCTTGCAGAGGGTAAATTTGAAAGGTGGAAGTAAGAAGAGATTACAAACCAGGTCTTCTAACTGCAATTCTATAATATTTTCTACTATGCTAAGTATGGTTCATCTCTCTAATATTTCCCACATCTAACACTGGTTCTTTATAGAGCTAAGACCTCAATAACCTCAGTCTAAAACACATATGCTTGAAAAAAAATATTTTGAATGAAAATTATTAAATGAGTAGACAGTATTCATTTATATTTTTAAAACTCATAGATTGAAATTTTTGTTATTTGGTGGTTCTATTTGTCCGAAAATAATTTGGACTTTGATGATTTTGTGTGCAAAAAAAGTGCCAATCTCACCAACACATCATAAAGTAGATTGCAGGCAATAAAACATGTATTGAAGCACAGAAGTATCAGACAAGTCAGTCATTTCAAAGTGGCAGTTTGGGATGAGCAAAACCTATATAATTAAAAAAAGAGAGAGAGAGAAGAGGAGGTGTGTGCAAGGCAAGTTATTTTCTATATTTTCCAGAACAGAAAATAGGCACTGCTAGATTTGGAACTCTTTTTATTCCCACACGTTAATGCAGCTAGAGTTCCTCCACTCCCAATCAAAACTTTTGCAAACCTTTCATTTGTATTGCATTTTGCCTTTAGAGACTGTGGATAGATAAAGTTATTTTGGGTAATGTTCACTAGGACTGTGTGTATATCTGCTTCTGTCTAAATTATTTTGGAAGAATTACCTGGTTATAATCCAATAGACAATCTGTTGAGAATATCAGAAATGTAATACATACTGGGTCTGAGGATGGTCTAGTCAGCCTGGCATTCTGCTTCTGGGACCAGGCAAGGTACCAGAAGCATTTTATGCATCAAATGCCCCTCCTTGTTCTTATCCTCATGCCTTCAGACCCCATTCCACTGACCCTTCACCACATTTAGGATGACCCCTAATCCTGCCCATTTTTGCTGGTTACTTAATGTGGATCTAAAACTGATGAAATGAGTTTAAAGCTTCTTTAAATTTGTTTCCAAATATACTATAGTGGAAAGTTATATAATTTCAGCAGGTACTCTTCAAACTGTATCTCAAATCTCCTTCCTCTAAATTTCTTCTTTCAAGCTTTAAGGACTTTCTCCAGGTTAGGTTCTAGAGTCTGCAGAGAAGTTAGCTTTCTTTTTTTGTTTTTGGTATTTTGAGACAAATTCTCATTCTATCATCCAGGCTAGGGTGCAGTGACACTATCTCAGCTCACTTCATGCTCAGCCTCCCAGACTCAAGCAATTCTCTTCCCTCAACCTTCTGAGTAGCTGGGACCATAGGCATGTACCACCATACCCAGCTATTTTTTTGTTTTTACTTTTTGTAGAGATGGGGTCTCACTACTTTGCCCAGGCTGGTCTTGAACTCCTGGGCTCAATCATTCTCTCGTTTGGCTTCCCAAAGTGCTGAAGTTACAGGTGTGAACTATCATGCCCAGCCAAAGTTTACTTTCTTGAATCTCACTATGAGATCTTACACCATTCCTCCTTCTAGTCGCCTTCACTATCCCTTCTCAGTTGCAGAAGTTTAATGAATGTGATCTGAGTAGAAAACAAAAATGCAGGCAAGGTTTCTCACCTTCCACGATCATATAGATAACAGTCATGGTATTGTTAAACCTGAGTTCTGTCTTATTCTGCCCACTTTTACTAACTATATAAGTTAATTATTTCTTGTTAAACACCAGCACCAACAACAATGAAAACCTTCAAGAGACAGACCAAGTAAAAAAGGAAAAAAAAATAGCAAGCCAGATAAAATTCAAATTGGTAGGTTCTAAAATGTATGAATGATGATAATCCTAAAAGCTATCATTTCTTGAGTCTTTGCTATGTGTCAGGCAATGTGCTAAGCATTTTCCAAATACTGTTTCACAAAACACTTATAGCATCCCCATGAGCAAGTTCTTTTTTTCTTCTTTTTTTCTTTTTTTGAGACAGGGTCTCACTCTGTTACCCAGGCTGGAGTGCAGTGGTGCGAGTGCAATGGTGCAATCACAGCTCACTGCAGCCTCGGCCTCCCGCGCTCAAGTGATCCCCCATTTCAGCCTCCCGAGTAGCTGGGACTACAGGCGCGCACCACCATGACTGGCTATTTTTGTATTTTTTGTAGAGACAGGGTTTTGCCATGTTGCCCAAGCTGGTCTCAAACTCCTGGCCTCAAGGGATCCACCTGCCTCAGCCTCCCAAATATGAGCAAGTTCTTATTACTCTTTTTTTCAAAAGAGACAAGTCTCAGCACTATTAAGTAACTGATTCAAACCATATAGCAGGTAAATGGTACATTAAGTAGTTCTGTCTGATTTCAAGGTCTGTATGCTTAACCTTTATCTACACCATGACCACGTACTTTTAACCTTGTGCTTCAGGACACCCTAACATCTCATTTCCACTGTTGCAGCAGAAGCCAGGATTCCACATCTCATCGATTCTGTGGATGCTACTGTTTCTGACAAAGAATTTTCATCATCATCTAGCCTTATAGGTGTATGATGGGATCATAGAAAGATCAGTTAATAATCATTTATTAGGGGGGCATGACAACAATGGTCTGACAGATAAGTGGCTCAGGAAAGAAAGTGCTCAGCACCACTCATTCTCTTCTATCACAGTAAAGGAAGTTTTAATACTAAGAGTAAGCTCTAAAAAGAAAAAATCATTTTCTCCAGTTGGGAAACAGTTTTAGTATACTTAATTTATTTTTAAATGTGCATTAACTTTTTTGTTAAGAATGCTGCCTTCCTACAGTAACCAAAACAGCATGGTACTGGTACCAAAACAGAGATATAGATCAATGGAACAGAACAGAGCCCTCAGAAATAATACTACACATCTACAACTATCTGATCTTTGACAAACCTGAGAAAAACAAGCAATGAGGAAAGGATTCCCTATTCAACAAATGGTGCTGGGAAAACTGGCTAGCCATATGTAGAAAGCTGAAACCGGATCCCTTCCTTACACCTTATACAAAAATTAATTCAAGATGGAGTAAAGACTTAAATGTTAGACCTAAAACCATAAAAACCCTAGAAGAAAATCTAGGCAATACCAATCAGGACATAGGCATGGGCAAGGACTTCACGTCTAAAACACCAAAAGCAATGGCAACAGAAGCCAAAATTGACAAATGGGATCTAATTAAACTAAAGAGCTTCTGCACAGCAAAAGAAACTACCATCAGAGTCAACAGGCAACCTACAGTATGGGAGAAAATTTTTGCAATCTACTCATCTGACAAAAGGCTAATATCCAGAATCTACAAAGAACTCAAACAAATTTACAAGAAAAAACCAACCCCATCAAAAAGTGGGCGAAAGATATGAACAGACACTTCTCAAAAGAAGACATTTATGCAGCCAAAAGACACATGAAAAAATGCTCATCATCACTGGCCATCAGAGAAATGCAAATCAAAACCACAATGAGATACCATCTCACACCAGTCAGAATGGCAATCATTAAGAAGTCAGGAAACAACAGGTGCTGGAGAGGATGTGGAGAAATAGGAACACTTTTACACTGTTGGTGGGACTGTAAACTAGTTCAACCATTGTGGAAGACAGTGTGGCGATTCCTCAGGGATCTAGAACTAGAAATACCATTTGACCCAGCCATCCCATTACTAGGTATATACCCAAAGGATTATAAATCATGCTGCTATAAAGACATATGCACACGTATGTTTACTGCAGCACTATTCACAATAGCAAAGACTTGGAACCAACCCAAATGTCCAACAACAATAGACTGGATAAAGAAAATGTGGCACATATACACCATGGAATACTATGCAGCCATAAAAAATGATGAGTTCATGTCCTTTGTAGGGACATGGATGAAGCTGGAAACCATCATTCTCAGCAAACTATCGCAAGGACAAAAAACCAAACACCTCATGTTCTCACTCATAGGTGGGAACTGAACAATGAGAACACATGGACACAGGAAGGGGGACATCACACACCAGGGCCTGTTGTGGGGTGGGGAGAGGCGGGAGGGATAGCATTAGGAGATATACCTAATGTAAATGACGAGTTAATGGGTGCAGCACACCAACATGTACATGTATACATATGTAACAAATCTGCACGTTGTGCACATGTACCCTAGAACTGAAAGTATAATAATAATAATAATAATAAATATATATATATAAAGAACACTGCCTTCTTAATTGGATACTATGGTCTCCTCGGAGCTTTCCTGTGGCCTACCCAGAAGAATCACAGATTCCTGTGAAGCAGATCCTGAATGCTAAGAATCAAACAGCCTTGCAAACCTCAACAGAGATGCCAAGGATTCACACCTAAGCCAGAATTGGTAAGTCTATCCCAAACTAGCCATTTGAAAGTATATGGAACTTACACGATTTTTCTCAGCAAATGCAGTATTGCACTTTCAGTTCTTTCAGTTGGTCTGATATAACAGGTATTAGTTATTACTCCTGCCGAGGTGCGTCTCTGCACTGCCCAGTACAACATTATCTTCCTCATTATCTGCTCTCTACAACATTATCTGTCTGCCTCAATCATCCCATCCACAAAATGGGGTTAATAATATTAGCCCTCATTTATCTTGAACAAATGCAGCTGGGGAAAATGAGAATATAAATTAAATTGCCTGCTGCTCCTTGGAAGAAAGTTGCCTTAGAAACACAGGCTTATTATTTCTTCATAGAAAAAGCTAAATATATTAGGGTTTGCACAATGTTGCTAGCTGTGATTTTGCTCTTTTTTAACCCTAGGCAGAAGGACTACATTAATTCCAGTCCCTAGGTGAACCTTTTATTCCATTTTCCACTGGAGGAAAAAAAGTAACTTTGCAAAGAAAAGAAAGAAAAAAACTGTAGTATTCCCAAACCTCATTTACGGAACATTCTGTTCTCCAAATTACAGCACAGCAAGCAGGCAAGTGGGAACTTTTAGAATCCTGCATCCAAGCCGCTTCCACACAGCACCCACTAATACAAAATGGCTTTAATTACTTTAATATAAATCCTGGAAATGTGCAGATGGATTGTAATAATTATGCAAAACCGCGATGGTCCTTTATAGAAACACAGATCTTGCTAGCTTAAAAGAGAATGAAAGGAACACAAGTTCAACACAATATGTCAGGAAGCATATCTCCTAAGAAGTCCTGTATTTCAAATGCCAAGCTGTACGTTTCATCTGATGTGGCAGTTGTTATGGAAACTATGCTTTTTGATTGAATAGCAGAATAAATACCTACCTAAAATCAGCATGATGGTCTAGTGCATAAATTAAGAACTCCCCAAGACAACAATTACTTGGAGTTCTTCCTTGAGATAAATTCAAAAAAACACATACATACATATATATATATATATGCAATCTAATATGAGTTTAAATTTTTCTGAACTGGATATTCTTCCTCACCTAGAACAGTCAAACCTGCTTCACAGGGTGTATGAGTGTGACTATGTTTTCGTCCCTCAAACACACTCACTTGCACCCTTACACACTTAAGGCTTAGTGAATGAAAAGATCTAATGCTTTGCCAAAAAGACCATTTTTTTAAATAAAAGTCACATTTCTTCACTTTCTTCCTAAATTAGTATAGGAGGAGCCTTGGGAAATGAATGGTGAGTTATTACTGTGATTTTTAAATCAAGTGGGTCATATATAAAGGTGGCAAAATTCCTAGGCATAAGAGAAAGGTCAGTTAAACATGGTTTTTATGTTTTCATGAGTCTGACATTAGACTGTTGCTGATGCCTATTGATATTAACAACCTTTCATAAATTATAATACAAATACTTCTATCTTTCCATGTAGATATAATTTGCCGATTTGCTGACTTAATTAAAGGCTCATTGCATAAAATATGAAATAAAACATATTGAAGTTTGTTTTCCTCTTTCACATTTTACATGGAATGATATGCCAAGGAAAAAGTGTGAGTGCAACAGGCACCCATATCACAAACTTCTCCATAATGGGCATGCATTCGCCCATTGGATCAACATCTTTCAATTTATTAGCATGACAAAGGACACAATTATTTTGGATATGCCTGAATGCAATTTTCATTAACTTTGCAATGATTTATTAACAAAAGTGTCAGGAATGTAATAAAAGCAGCAGGACTCCTCAAAATGCCAAAATAAAAAAAAATGAAGAATACAGCAGAATTTCCCAACACGCCTTACGGCATCAGGTCAATAAGGTTGCCTGATTCCATCAAAAGCATCACCATGGTGAGTGAACTCTGCAATTAACAAAGAGTAAGCACAAAAAATGCTAATATCTCATTTGAATGTAATTATGCACAGATTACTGTTCACTGGAACAAGAAAAGGGATTTTAATTGTCATCCAAAGTTACATGCAAACCCTGGATTCTAGTTAACTTTTTTTTTTTGGTTGTGGAGTTCATATGAGAATAAAGCATGCAGTTCACAAATTCTTATGTTCAGGGACATTGTAAAAGGCATTGTCTTTGTTTAAGGGATACAACTTGCAAAGTTTTAAAATAACATCATTCCATGTATGTTGGCAAGGTTAGTTTGTAATAAGTTTCACCATCGTTTGCATTTTAATACTATTTGATCTCATTTACATGTTTAAATTTGTTCCTGTAATAAAATTCATTAGTATGTTTATCATAACCACATAATGAATATAGCCCTTATGTAAAATAAAAAATTGAAAGTACATTAGAGACATTACAAGCTGTTTGAAATTACTGTGCTTTGCATATTATACCTTATTAATTAAATTATAAATTATTTATTTATGTATTTCTTTAATCAGGGGCAAGCACTAGAACAATATTATATTAGTATAAGAAACACAATACAACGCAAAGCTAAATCACACATGGACCAGTTTTATGTACAGAGGCATGCAGATCCATTTTGCCATGGGGTGGCAAATGCCACTCCCCCTGCTGTGCATCAAGGGATGCAAAATAGCTGTTTAAAGGGGAGTGGAGAGTGAAGGGAACAAATGTTTCTTGTGCAAGTTAAAAACTTCACTTGTTAGTATAATATCTCCCTTTGCCTTCTTCTTTTATTAGTATAATTAGATCAGATATGCAGATGGAAGCAAAGAGCAAATCATTATAGGAGTTAATACCATGTCCATTTTATTTGGAGTCCATGAGAAAGGAAAAAGTAATCTTTTCCATTATTTCCTTTTTTCTTTTTGTTTCTTTTGTCAGCAGTGATAGAGAATATAAATCAGAGAGAAAGAAGAAAAGAGAAGAAAAAAATCAATTGGAAAAAGAGCCCAATCTTTAGGAAAACAGCACTAACTTCATTTTTCGTATTTATCTTTTAAGGTAATTAGTTAAAAATAAGCAGAATATCTGTGATCTCTTTCTATGTTTATAGGACTTTCCGATCTGTTTTTAAGCTATTTTTCTAATCCCTGGTTTGAGTACACTGGTTTGACTACAGGTTCAGCCTGTCTATACTTAGTAGATTTGATGGTTTTGGTAACCAATTACTTCAGTCTACATTGTCAAATATGAACTTTGCATAGGGCCTTGAACCCCTGAAGAAACTTGGAAGTGGAGGGTGGGGAGGGGAGGATCATTCAATGAACACCCATGTTGTGGCAAGTGCACAGGTTTTATAGCCAAAGAGATCTGTATTTTAGCCAAAGCAGTTTCCTCTCCTTCCAAATAAGGGATAATCCCCAAATCACAGAGTTGTGAAGTTGTTTTGAGGAGTAAATAAATTAATATTTGTAAAGGGCTTACCAGGGTACCTACATAGTAGCTGTTGAATCAGTTTTAATTCCAGGTCTACTTTCACTAAGGAACACAATAGAACTTTATACCAGAACGTCCTTCTCAGAATTCCACAAGCCTGCATGGTATGCTGGAGCTTATTTTTAATAGATGTCAGCCTGTGATATAGGGAAACACAAGCTAAATACAGTAAGTCCTCACATAACTTTATGGATAGGTTCTTGGAAACATCAACTTCAAGTAAAATGATATATAATGAAACCAACTTTACCACAGGCTAATTGATAAAAAACAAGACTTAAGTTCCTACAGCGTATTTCTGGTCACAAAACATCACCTAACTTCTAAATAAATCCCCAAAACACTTCTAATATGAAACATGGAAATAAATATGAGGTCTACAAACATTTAAGAAAAAATAAGAACAAGTAAGATAAGGATTTACCCGCTTATTCCAGTTCAGAGTCACAGATGGCCAGGGCCCATCACAGCAGCTCAGGGGGCGTGGCAGGAACCACACTGGCCAGGATGCCATCCCACGGCAGGGTGCACTCACATACACACCCACACTCGCTCACATCAGGACCACTTAGACACGCCCATTCTCCACATGTGCACAGCTTTCAGATGTGAAGGAAACAAGCACCTGGAGAAAACCCTCACAGGCAAGGGGAGAACATGCAACTGCACACAGACAGTGGTCCCGGACAGGAATCCATTTTTTTTCTCATCAACATTATAACGAAATAATGTTGAACAAAATGTTATTCAAGGACCTGCTGTACTGAGATTAATCTTCAAAGCAAACGTTAAGAGACCAATATATGTTATATTTTCCTAAATAAAAATAATTTTATTTTCTTTGTTTGTTTTAGATTAGTGTGCAATTCCTTCCCATTTCACAGTTTATATAATTTGGTAAATAGCAGAAGAGAACAGAGGTGGGGGAAGCAGTATCATTAAGAGAAAATAGCAGAATGGGGAGAGGTCCACCACTGTGAGTGTTTCTGGTTTCTAATTTAATAGGGTCTGTGGCAGATTGCTAAGACTCAGACATATCTGTATTCACCTCTTTTTGGCACTCAACTAAACCACCTTTCTGGGCTACTCCTGAAGTTAGATAGAGCCACATAGCTGAATTCTAGCCAAGCAGATAGGTATCCGCATATACAGAAATGAAAGGTGCAATTTCTAGGCCTGGCATCTAAAAACTCTTACCAGTCCACCATGCTATTTCCTTGTTGTCTAGCCTCACTGTCAGGATAGAAAGGATCCCACCAAGAACACTGAGTCTTCGGGAGACAGGGTGGGAGAGACCACTCTGTGGAAAGAACGTGGGTCCCTAAATGACAGAGAAGGGAAGCACCCCTCCCCGCATTCTATTATAATTGGACTACATCAAGGAGTAACAAAACTTTGCCATGTTGTGTTATCCCGTGGTGAATTTAGACTTTTTGTTACAACCATCAGGCTATCCTGACTAGAATGAGGTCATAAGGCAAGGTGAGCGGTTTTAGTTTTTCAGAGAAGCTTCCTTTTATTAGAAATAGAATTCTAGATATAATTAATTTGATTTGTATCAGAAAAGAAGATGCCCTAAAATCACTTTTAAAGTTTTAAATAAAAATTGACAAAGATAATATAATCCTACAATCTAATGTAATACATAATCTTACATTATTTTGTTAAAAGAATCTGATTCTTTTAACAAAGGAGTTTCTTCTAGGACCGTAAGCGTTTTATAAAGTAATAAATGATTACTATGCATGACTATATATTGTGTTTTCAAGCAGCACTCTCTACGTAACTACAGGACAGGAAAATTAACACTTGTAGAAGAAATAAACCAATACATATAGATGTTCATTATAGAGAAATTAGTTTCACTCAACAAAAGGTTTCATCAAAAACATGATTCCAATCAGTGTGCTCTGTTTTCCTGAGGGCAACTTTCCAGCCTAAATGCTTCATTAGCAAATAATCATGACACCCTGAGCTTTGTGCTCCTTCTGAACTGGGGAAATGTGAGGGGGCCACATGTAAAGGATGGATATAGAGACATGCTGAACACAAAAGCTCTGAAATCAACAAGTAAAATGAAAACATATGCATGCTATAAACCCACTCACATGGGCCAACATGGATGCCACATGGGAAAACAATGTCAACAGAGAGGAGAAGCAAAACTGAATATTATTACATTTCTAATAATTCAATAGGTAAAGAATCTCCAGATGGTCTAATATTCTATCATTCGCTATGTTGACCAACACATTTTAAAAAATCTTAAAATATCACTTGCGCCTGTCAATATTAGACTTTTTTTGTAATCTGTGTGCATTTTTCTCAGCGTTTATTTAAGCATCTAAATAGCCTGTTGGTTATGAGCCTATTAGCATGAGGTTAAATGTTCTTCAAGGGCAAAGACCTAAAGGTCCATCAAGTTTGCTTAACTTGCTTACATAATAGCACCCCACAATCCAGATGGTCTATTAATAAGCACTTGTGAAGACAAGAATTATGGTATACTCACGAGGAGAGAAAATGTAAGATGTGGCTTAGTTCAAGTGAAGGTATGCTCCGAAACTATTTTAAATCCAGAAACAGAGACTATAGCCAATAGATACAGAATGACAAGTCTTTAGAAGAAATGAAGTAAACACATAATCACATGGTAATATGGTTTGACTGTGTCCCCACCCAAATATCATCTTGAATTATAGCTCCCATAATTCCCACAGGACCCAGCGGGAGGTATTTGAATCATAGGGGCAAGTTTTTCCCGTGCTGTTCACGTGACAGTGAATAAGCCTCACGAGATCTGAAGGTTTTATAAAGGGCAGTTCCCCTGCACAAGCTCTTGCCTGCCACCATGTAAGATGTGCCCTTGCTCCTCCTTCACCTTTAGCCATGATTGTAAGGCCTCCCCAGCCACATGGAACTACGAGTTCATTAAACCTCTTTTTCCTTATAAATTACCCAGTCTCGGGTATGTCTTTATTGGCAGTGTGAGAACAGACTAACACACATGCACGTAACAAATAATTTACTATCTGGACCCTACTTATATCTAGCTATCTATAAAAAAATGGCATGAGACTGTCAGTCAGAAGGTGAAAGAAAAAGAGGAAAGTAGGACAACTCGTGTTTGTTAAACACCTACCGTGTAACAAGGGCTCTCCTTCCCACATCCCCATGGAAACATATCTTTTCAAAGCCTGTAATCCCAGCACTTTGGGAGGCCAAGGCAAGGCTAATTACTTGAGGTCCGGAGTTCGAGACCAACCTGGCCAACATGGTGAAACCCTGTCACTACTAAAAACACAAAAATTAGTCGGGTGTGGTGGCAGGCACCTGAAATCCCAGCTACTCAGGAGCCTGAGGCACGAGAATCACTTGAACGCGGGAGGAGGAGGTTGCAGTGAGCTGAGATCATGCAACTGCACTCCAGCCTGGGTGATAGAGGGAGACTCAGTCTCAAAAAAAAAAAAAAAAAGTATCAGTGGCTTCTCGTGGTTTTCCATATTCAGCCTGCACCTCTCCACTGAGCCCCAAACCAACACATTTGCTGAACTTCCAGCTCATAGCTTCACTGGAATATCCTATAGGCTTCTCAAATTTTAACACAGGTTAACTCAACTTGGATCTTCCTGCCTCCCCACACCTGTTTCTGCCACAGATTGAATAATAACTCCTTTTTTCCAGTTTCTTGGGCCAAAAAAATAATCTAAGTCCTTGACTCATCTCTTTTTTCACACTCCACATCCAATCCAACAGCAAATCCTGCAGAATCTGACTACTTCTCACACCTCCACTGACACCAAACTGCAGAGGGAGTTCCCCTTTTGAAAACAGAATTAGATCTCGTTATTCTCTTACTCAAAACCTCCAACAGGTTTCCATCATTTTAAGATAAAAACCAGAGTCCTTAAAATAACCCACAAGGTCTAGCATGATCTGGCCTCAAAGGCAGTTCCCTGACTTTCTCTTCCTCTGGTTTCCTGCCCACTTATTCCACTTTGGCCATGCAGGCCTTTGTGCATTTCCTCACATATGCCAAGCACACCTCTGCCTCGGGCCCCTTGCACTTGCTGTTTCCCTGCCTTGAACACTCTTCACAGTGAGACTTTTGTTCAAATGCTATCTTTTCTAATGACCTTACTTAAAATTACCATCTTTCCACCTGGCACCTTAGCATCCCCTATTCCCCCTTTTTTTTGGCTTTTTTCAGTAGCATATATTACATTTGTTATTTGCTTATTTTCTCTCTTCTCTTATTAGAATGCAAGCTATATGAGAAATATTTTTCTATTTTGTTTTCTGCTATATTTCCAGACACAAGAAATCAAAAAATATGTGTTAATATTCATGTTTGGGAGGATTATATTATTTTACTTAATTCAAATGGACACTTGGAGTTAGTAATTATCTCACTTAATAGTTAAAAAAGCTTAGGCTCAGAAAGAATAAATAATTGTCCAGGTAGCAAAGGTAGGAAGAGGCAGATGGATGTCTCCATCAAGGTCTGTTTGATATCTTTGCTATCTTTTGGGACACCTTGTTTCTGTCATACCACCAACCTTTACATAAAACATACTACACCTTATTTACTTAAAGCCTTCTTGGGCTCTAAAGTCCAAGATGAGTCAAGTATTTTGTTATTGTTTTGTTTTTTTCTCTTTCTCTAATCCATTTCATTGGGTTTTGGGTCTTATTCAAATTTTAAAAATGATTGTATCTAAAAATTGAAATAACGTTACATCAAATTTTTTCTAAAGTATTTCCTTCAAAGTTTACATATTAACTAACCAGAAACAGATTCATGGATATGAACCAACTTCCCAGGGTATATCTGAAATTTACAAAACATTTCCTTTGGTTTCATGCTATAAGAAAAAAAAAAAGTTTGAAAAATAAGTTTCATGGGCTGATCATAATTTGGAATTTTTTCTAATCTTCCTGTACTGATATAATTAATTTTTCATTTAACAAATGTATAAAAGAAAAAA
The DNA here is from genome assembly GCF_028885625.2 of Pongo pygmaeus. Classification (NCBI taxonomy): domain Eukaryota; kingdom Metazoa; phylum Chordata; class Mammalia; order Primates; family Hominidae; genus Pongo; species Pongo pygmaeus. The sequence goes on from NC_072385.2 coordinate 74,991,359, forward strand.
GAAAGAGAAAGGTTATATTGAATATTGACAATTAAAAAATTAAAAATAATAAAAAAGAAAAGGAGAAAGAAGGGAGGAGAGTTGAGTGTAGCGAAAGGGAAGTAGGAAAAGGAGAAGAAGGAAAAGAAGAATTAAAAGGAGGAGAGAAAGAGAGGCAGGACGGAAGACAGACAGGAAAAGATGAAGGCCAAGAATGTTCTACTTTACAAATGGGTAATAATTATTCTTATTCACATTGGCTTCCTGAAACTTAGAGAAAATTTAAAGAGTTTTCCAAGTAGATTTGGGAACCTTTATAGACTATATAATTCGATTCTGAGAGCAATTTACAGTTGAGACTATATGCAGAAGCGAATCCAAAAGCCAAGACTTCATGCCCAGAGAAATGAAATAAACTGTATCATTGATCTAATTTAGTTTTCCAGATAAAAAAACACACACACATTCGGCAGACATTTATGTTAAACCACCTTGATTACTGGGAATTTCCGCAGTTTCTTATGATTCTCAAATTGGCATACCTTATCATTAACTTATTGGGTATTATTTTGTGGATTCACCCTGTTAAATTTAGAGATGAAAATTAATTTCTTAAGCCTAGACATTTACAAAAAATTAAAGGTAATTTTTCCTATAAAAAAGATGCAGAAATAATATACCTGCTGCTAACTTCTAAATATTAAGTTTAATATACGGAAAAAGCCTGCTGCAATGAGTATGTTTAAGTCAGGAGGGTGAGTTTGAAGCCATACATATTTCTCTTACAAAAGCCAGTTGCTTCTAAAGGGATCAAACATAGATGTTAAAGCTTAACACATAATAAAAACCAACATCTTAGCAAAGTTTCACATCAAAATAACAACCGCGGTTATAACTTCTACAATTTGAGAGTGATTTTTCAATTCTCAAAAAGAGCTAGGTGAGAAGATACCAATTCTGATTCATCTCATTTGCCTCCTCATCATTTTGCATCCTTGCTGCATAAAGTGTGGAACATGGACGAGCCGCGCCAGCTTCCCTTGGGAGCTTCTGAGAAATGCAGAATCTTGGGGCCACCCCAGACCTGCTGAACAAGACTCTGCATTTTATCAGGGTCCCCAAGAGATTCACGTGCACATTAGTCTGAGAAGCATTATACACACTACTGTGTAAAGTATTTTTATTTAAACAAGTTATAAAAATTAAAGTACTAATTGGACTAACAAAAAAAAAACAAAAATAGGGCACAGTTATAGATATTGCAGAACTGATCTATTTGGAAAGAGACTATTCAACTTGGGGTCTCTCATTTCATTTAGGGAAGAAATGCAAATGGAAACCTATAGGAAGCAGGCATGGCAACTAGAACATTGACTCAACTAGTCTGAAAGCAGTGTTTTTGAGCTCTGCCAAGAGGACTGCCATTATCACCTCAACAGAAATAATTTCATTCTCAAGTCTAACATTTAAATGATATAAGATTCCAATTTAATTAGGACAACAATGTGAAGCCAGCTCAAATAAAAAGCAGGAATAGTTTTCTAATGGATTTAAATTGCGAGCTTGTGACAGACTATGACAGATGACATATTTACTTTTCATGGGAGCTAAACGAATACCTCAGATAAAATGTGAGCTAAAAACACAGCAAATTTGGAATTAATTAATCCATTGACAACTTTTTTTTGAAAAACACTTTCTCTTATAAAGGAAAATAGATCTTTAAAGCTGAACAGTTAGTTAAAATGGTAACATTTAATACATTATTGGAGCTTAGTAACAAGTTGGGAATTTAACCTTTCTTCAGAAATTGAAGATGCTCTAATTGGAATTAGCCAGGTGTATATAGAGGTCAAACATCATGCTGAAGTTTCACTAAATAGCTTCTACCTGGCCTCTGATCACAAATGTTTCAGATCCCAGGCTTTGACATCTCAATGACTTCAGTATTATGGCTAGGCAGCTGCCACTTACTTCATTTTCAATGCATCCAGCTTTTGCATGCCTCGACTAGGGGCCGTTTGGCAAAATGTTTAATCAATGCATCATCTAGCATTTTTGTCTTCCTTATCATGGCCTTCGTTTCCTTAAGAAATAGAAAATTCAAATATGACTGTAGAAACTGAGTGGAAAATGAGAATGTAAGTGTACACATGCTTGAAGACATCACGGTGAACTAATGACTAATTACTGTGCAATTGAATACTAATGGAGAGATTCATGAAATCAACATGAACAGGAAATGAACTCAATATGACCAATGGTTCTACAATTAAAATCAAATAAACGCCTAGTAATAGAAAGAACTTAAAAGATATTACTACAACCAGATAATTATTCTTCAGGTTACACTATACTAAAAAATAAACACAATGCTAGGTAGAGGTATCTAGCTTGATATCTTTTGAAAAGTTAATGTGTATCTGAAATGTGAATTATAGTATTGTAATTATCTTCAAATTAAAATACATAAAACTAGTTCAATAGCAAGTCACTTATTAAAGCAAATCAGATCAACATGAATTTCAGGAAGGAAACTTGAGAGGTTACTTTCTAGGACCGTTTAATTAATTAATTGTCGCTCTGAATATTTAACTCTTTGAGTCTTAGCAGTCCAGTCAGAAAATTTTCAATAGAAAGCCAGTTTAGGGATTGAGAAGAAATACCAAACAAACAAACACATTTTAAAAGCATTAACCTTTAATGCATAAAGAGCTAGTAGCAATGTATAAGGATTGATTAATAAATTTTACAACCACTTTTTAAAAAAATTGCATGTACGTTTCCTTTAGTTCTATTTCATTTACTTTCTTTTCCACAACCCAATGGGCTGAGTAAGGCAGATTGAAATAAACTGCAATATTTTCTCTTGAAATATCTACTCACTTATCAGCTGTGGATCTAATCAAGGACCTAATAAGTCCATAATGGTACATTTGCTTCCCAGGAGAAACCACTGTTTCTCGTCATTCCAGAAAACACCCCCTTGCAAGGTGCAACGAAGAGCCACAGATTCACTGCAACAGTCTAATAATTTGATTGGGAGCCCTAAGGCAGGGATAACTTAAATTACAATTAGAGAGCCCTCACACTGGTGCTAACATCTGTGTACTGAACCACTGTATACTGATTAAAGGTTTTTAAAAGAGAACTAAGTACTTTCCACATTAGAGATGAGTCTAATTCTAATGGCCCTCGTCCTTGGTATGTAATACTTCAACATTCCCTGCTGAGCTTCCTGCTTGTGAGTCCAAAGAATGCACATCCTGGACAATAACTGTCTTGGAAATGTCCAATAAATTGCTTAGGTGTAAATGGGTGGAAGGGCAGAGCCCTGGGAAGAGAAAGAAAGCACTGTTCATTTCATCACTCTTCCTGTGCCTATTTTCCCCGAGTTTGTAGCTGCATAGTTGAGGTGTTTTTGTTTTCGTTTTTCCATTAAAAGAGTGATTCTAAGTAGAGGGTCAGAACTCAGAGAAATTGCCATGGGGGCACCAATTAATGAAAGTTAAAATGAACAAGGACACACACACTGTATCCCTCAGTGTCCTCCCTGCCTTGTTATTAAATGAATCGTGCATGCAAGGAGAACAGAGTTAGAAGAAAGCAAAGCCACGAGCTCTCCCCCCCACGCCCTAACCACTTCTCTCCTTCCCCCTCCATTCATTAGGGCCTTTTTCAAGCACATGGCTGCTGCAGATGTCCCTGAGAGAACATTTTGTTTCCCCCCTGCACCCAGGCTCAAACACCTGGGCTCTGACATGACGTCCAGTGGAGGCTATTTTCTTTCTCCTTTTTTAAACTTTCCTTTTATTTGGTTTGCATACAAGGCTAATAATGAGGTTTAAAAAACTATACACAATCAGTATACAATTACACTCATCGGGAGCCTGACATGTAATTTCTGATAAACCCATATAACTATGAACAGCAAAAGGAACCACAGAGCGCACACAATGTGTGGGGTCATCAGAACACAATGCCAACACAATCTCTGCGTCATGTCTTGTTGCATAGTATTAATCAGTGCAAACATTGTTTGGGAAATGAGAGGGGAGAGAAAGAGCAGTTTCCCAGCTGCTAGTGCTTTGCCATCAAATCTGATAGTCAGTTCCATGGAATATAAGAAACTTCAGTAATAAAGCTTAGGACCAAATAATGACTCTTGAAGAGAGACGACTTAAATTATTCAAAATGAAATCAAATAATAACTTCTTATATATAATCCCAGCTCTCCTGATAATTTCACATCAGACATTTCTTTAGCAATTTATATATTTTCATAAATTTAGAAAACATATTTGCATCTTTAACAGGCCACAATAGGCAGGTACTGAACATCCACATTATCCACATGATCAGTGTTACTGGTTAGTTAATTGCTACAATTTTGATTTATTTCAAATTTTTTATTTCTATATGTTGAAACATAATTATTTTTCTGTTGATTGTTATAGGTAAAGGACACGATAAGGTTTCATTAAGAAAGAATTATCCAGGACCACAAGATGACAGGCTAGGTCACTAGGGAGCACAATGCAATACTATTGTCAATACTATTGATATGTCTTAGGAAAAGTGAGTCTGGGAAATGCAGAAATGTCACAAGCTTTGTTTTACCTTCATTTTAATAGAGCATAGCATGACCTATATGGGAGGGGTTGACTACTTCAATTAGGTTTATGCTATTTTCAATAGGACTTCCAATCAGTGCATTTAGCTGGAAAGCAATTCCTGGCTTTATTATTACTGTTGTCATCCTTAAAATGCATTCTATTTATTTTTTTAATTTACCAGGAGGGGCAAAGGGAAGATGGGAGCAACAAAGAAAAAGGAGCCAGTAACATGCCCTTAGGGACCAATAGCAAAAGGAGAAGAATCATAGGGGAAGAGAGATAGGAGATGAAAATGAAAGACGTATCTTATTAAACCATCATAATTAAGAAGTAATAGGTATTCATAAAGAGACCCATGCCCAAAGGCCTGAAGATGTGTACAGTAGCAAGGGCCAATGTTTTCTAATAAGTAATAATTAACAAATAATCCACATTAAAAAGCAAATGGGACCCCAAAAGAATAAGAAGGCAGAAATCTGCCTTCTTACAATTCCCCCCCCCTCGTAGTTTAGTGTGAACAGACCTAAACTGAAACACTAAAGAAAAGGAAAATTGGTGACCTCTTTTCAACAACAAGTAAATTCTGACACACACAGAGGTAAAAAGCATTTGATAACAGAGCACCTCATTCCCATCACCTGTAGCTTAAATACGGGATGATGCCAGCTCTGAACCCTGAGATTACAAAGGCTGCCGGAGATCAAAGGGAATCGGGGCCTGATGATGAAACTGACCCAATATTATTTATTTCGGCACAAGACAGGAATTAATTGGATGGATTTTCCCTTAGCTCCTGCACTTTTTAAGTTAGCTGGACCTAAGACAAGTCTGAAGGGAAGGAGGAATACATTTGGTCCTTGGACACCCCCTAGTGTCTGTACTAGCACGAAAACCACTCGCAGGTATATCTCTTCCTTTCCTGCTATCCGGAACAAGAGGGCCAAGATTGGCTCCTCAAGGCGGAAGTCCCAGGACTGCAGCCTCGACGGAAATCTACTTTCCTCTCAGATCAGGAGGCCAAGTGTCAGACTGCCAACCCCTTTTGGATACTTTCTAGAATTTCTGTTTGCCAGTAACTTCGTGCCAATGTGTTGTAGTTTGTCTCAAGAAAATGTGAAAAATTATAGGTGGAGCCAGGAGGGGCCTATAATTTGCTTCAAAAAAAGAAAAAACAAAAAACCAGATGAATTTCAGTCAATATACTAGATGCAAAATGAAAAAGGGAAACGGAAGAAAAATCTGTTTCAGAGAATATATGGTAGTTTGTCTTCTACAGATAACTTGTGAGTGTTTGAATAAGCATTGTGATGTATTTATGTTTACCCATGTGATTGGATGTGAATACTGAATAAAGTCTGGGAAGACTGCTTGCCACTCCTCTCAGTCAGCGGTTCTTTGAGCAATATTTCATTTGTGTAATGAAGATATAATTTAAAAGTGTCCTGGAAAAGCTTTAGTGTAAGCGCCTTTGAAAGTTCCCATACAAATTGTATGTGACTTCCTTTCCATCTAGGTAAATAAATTGTGTGTGTGTATGTGTGTGTGTCCCAGGATATCTGTGGACTAGGCTTCTGTGTTAAAATATTACCAAAATTATGAAGTATTACAATGAGTTTTATCCACTGTCATCTCAAAAGTATAAATGTCCCAAAATGTCATTACTATGTTTGGCTGTTGTAATTACCCAAATCTGCCCCAATACTGACCACAGTTCTAAGGAAACCATCATATATAGTTTTTTCTAGCATAACGCTTTTGCTCAACTGTTTTCAGGAAGCGGTCCATCATTCTATTAAATTTTGAAGCATATATTATGGCAGTATAAACTACTTTTTCTTGCTGCATCTGAGAGGGTTGTACTGGAATTTATGCAAGGTCTGACCTTCACAGAATCACACAACTTTAGAGGCCAAGGTCCTGAGAGACCACCTAATTCACATTCTTATTTAAGGAATGCAGAGTTCAAAGTGATTTCATGACTTCCTCACAGCCATGTGGCCAAGCTGCCAAAGAAGTTCTGCACCCAGCCCGTTTTGGGTCACTGATGTTTCTAAGCGTAAAATTCTTTAAGAGAAGCCTGATAGACATGAAGATGTCATCTGTGGCTAGACATGAGAAGCCTGACTGTAATATGGGCACCCTCCATGTTAGGGACACATCTTCTGAAAGGAGAGGGTGTCCCAGGCAGCTCCTACAGTCCCCGGGAAAAGTGTGACTGTGGACCCAAGGGCTCTTCTGTCCTTGATTTTTCATCCATGACTCATACATGAGGCTTACACTGTAGAAAGAGAGGAAAGAAACTGGAGAAGAAATGTCAGAAACATCTTGCACACACCCCCACCCCGGCCCCGCCCCGCCACCACCACCACCGCACCCCAAGTGTGTGAATGAAACTGTTTTGTTCCTTCCTCGGCAGGAAATGCTACTGTTTTAAATACCAAACAAAGATAGTGCTTGCTTCTGGATACAGCCCACACAAAATAAACTTACTTTTAAAAAGAAATCTTGGCATATGGTAACAAAACCTATATAATTCTCTTGATCTTTAATCTCTATGCCAATGTCTGTTTTACAGATTATGGCCTCAGCCCCTGACAAATCTGCTTAGTGAATTTTTGGCTGACAAATCTGGCAACACAAACGCTGTCTGAAATACATTCAAAAGGCTAAACATTTTCATAATAGCTACTTTACATAGCCTAGTAGGTTTCCCTTTAGGACACTAATTAGTTTTTTTTAAAGTGACAGTGTTAATTTTTATGATTACACACAGAACTGAGATTTTTATTTAATACACTGGGCCTTCTTTTAATGCTTTTCAAGGGGATCAACCACTTTGCCAACAGACGGGTGTTACAGCAGGGGTGATTATAGTAATTTTTCATGTAATTGGGAGTCACCATTTGGTTGCTATCTTTCACATGCTTGTTGACTCATCATATAATCCTTTATAATGGGGGTTTGTTTTATGTCACAGGAACGTGCCAAGAAGCCGGGAAATAACAAACAGAGGAACCCCCCCAGCTGGTGGGGACCACAAGGGTCTTTAACATCTGCCCGGTTCTTCAGACTGCACAAAATTTTTATTTAATAGCAGTGACCAAACACTGAGAGAAGGGTTTTGGAGGATTTGGGAAGAATCTGTGTTTTCTCTCAAGAGAAGATGTCTTTTAAAAACAGACTCTATTACATATTGCAGAGAGCACAGTTTTTAAAAGATAAGAAGGTATAAGCAGTCATTAGAAATATCAGAGTCCCTTTGCCCCTTCCCTTACAGTCAAGAATTTAAGCCCAAAACAAATGTAGCATGTTGTCCCACGGGTTCACTTATCACAATTTCACTTTTCATCTCATCTTTTGAATCCCATCAGTTAGCATAGTGCTTTAATGGAACGAATATATGACCAGAGGTTGCATGCCAATATTAGTTGCTGCATAGAGGTCAGAGCTGGAAATTGAGACTCCTCAGTTCTTAGCCCAGCTCTATCATCTTGGGAGAGTCCTGTGAACATAATTAGGGCTCAAATTCCCTTCACATTAAAAGCAAAGAGGAACACTACTATGATTCCTGAGTTTCCCTAAGAAAAAACTAAAAATAAATAACAGAGTAAGTCTGAAAATATTTCTTGAGTTAAAACACTAAATACTAGGCCTTACAGTTTGACTTGAGATGATAGTTTCCATTAACACTTTGCCATCTGTGAACCAGTAAGGTTGGCAAAGCCATCTATAATGTACATTCTATCTGACGGAGTGCATATTTCCTTTGGAATTTTCCAAGAGTATTGGAACAAAGTTGCTCATTTTTATGAAAAGTATCTGATGAAAGTCTTGTTATTTGTTTATAACAGGTTCAAAGGAATGACTTATTTCAACTTATTAGGAATTGCTTTTTATTCCATTTAAGACCACGACCACTGACAGCCACGCTGTCTAAAGACAACAGCTGAAGTTAGATCAACTGGATCCAACTCTAGAATATTGACTTGATGAAGAACCTAAATTTGCTTTTTAATTTAATTATCTAAATACTATTTCATAATAGAAGCACAACATTAAATATGTCAAATTTTACTTAGTTCCTAACATCTGAGATAAAGGTAGTTTGCCTCAATAACCATATGATACAAACTAGCCATGATATGAGTTAACCCTAAGTTAGTTATCTTCAACAAATCCTATACAGTTATATGTTATATTTTTAAATAAGTAAACATAAGATACAGTTATAAATAAAACATAAGATACAGTTATAAATAAAAGCCTAAAACACAAATAAACCATTTATTTAACCAAGTTTAACTCTTATGACACCAAAATGAATGCAAAATGAAATTATCCTATTATACAAATGAGTACATGTCATGTATTTTCAGACTGCTGCTTAACCATAATTATTTCCAACATTTAATTTCATATACTCACTGCTTTCAAAGGCCATTGGTAATACAGATTTCTGATAGAAGCTAGCCAAATAGCAGACCATCAAAGAAGATAGTTGGTAAAATCGAAATCTATGTTTATCTAATAATTCCTTAAGAAACTAAAAATAAAGGCAGAAGCCATCAAACAATTTCCTTTATAGCAATTAAAACTGTAAATAAACGAACAGATAACTTTATACTTTGTAGGAACCCCTAAACATTGAGGACACTTTACTTGAGTATTCATATCTGTCCAGTGCTATAGGAATAAATAAGTAAATTATCCATGTATACATAAAGCTTCCAGAAGCAGTATTAGAAGTTCATTTTATGAATTACAATCAACTTTTAATTTATACCAAAGGGAAAAATATCCTTTTGTTAAGTTCAGTTTTACTATTTAGATTGGGAGGACATTGCAGTGATAGTGACTTTTATCCCACTCCTAATGTTCATGACCACAGAATCTACAACATACCAAATTATAAAACCAGCTTAAAGATGATATGCCATTCCTTTCCCCAACAGAGGAAAATATTTTCTCAACGGAATCATATTTAGAAATATAAATATGCAACATTCTCTTTTCTTTCACAGCTTTACCTTGTTGGGTGTGCACATTTCCTTCTGATGAACTACTTGTATCCAGCCAAATGACAATGATCAAATTATAGAGCAAAAAAATTACATACTCTTTGTTACATTTCTTTATTACAGAGCTAACAACTTATTTAATTCCATTAATGAATGTGGTTCAGTAATGATTTATCATTTTCCTCTTTATTTTTTAAAACTGAGAAAAAGAAGGAGGTTCACAGAGACAACAGTGTATTAGGATTGATGTATTCTCCAGTTTTCCTCTTGAGTTTAAAATCATAAACTATTCACTAATGTGAATTCTTAGGAGCAGCCTGTCAGATCCACTGTGATAATTAATATAATGGCATACTGTACATGCCACTGTTGTTAAGGCTGTTATCTTGGTGACTGCTGTAGTTTCTGACAATGCTATTTATAACATTACTATGTTGATAATGATACTAACAAACAATGTTAAACACAAACAACACAAAGTACTTCGCACTATACATACTGCAATAAAGTGAATTTCCTGGCCAGAAGTTGATAATCTAAATTGTGAATGACACCCACAGTACTTCTCTTCAGAGCATCTAAATATTGGATATAAGTGAGGCTTTGCCAAACAAGTACTGGGAAATCAGTTTTATGTAATAGCTCTTCAGATACAAATTGGAAGCTGGAGGATTTTATGAAGATTCAAAAAAGAGAAATCTTTGTTGAGATGAGACCAGTGTGAGTTGAGAAGTTAGTGAAAAGCAAAGCAAAGATTTAGACTGTTAGAATATCAAAAAAGCATATATTTTAGCAGTAACAAAGTAATAACTGAAAAGGAACTTTATTTCCCTAAACTTAGTTTCTGAGTACAAATGCAATGTATTTAATTTTAGTAAGTAGACAATACAGAATACTATAAAGAAGAAAATAAAAAAGCATATGTAACACTATCAATGGGTAGATAATTTAAATTTTCAGTTATTTATTTTGTAATAGGGAAGAATCCCAATTAGATAAACACTTTAAGTGCTTTTCAAACATTGCATCACAACCCATTGATGGAAGGTACATCAGTTTGGGGGTTTATGATCAGCATCCTTTATTACAATACAGTGGGAGATCGTATAGTATGATGGAAGTTTTTCATAAAACTTTTATTCATATTCGCAGGTTTACGGTCATGATGTAAAACATAATTCTAAGTGTGGGTTGCAGACAAGACACTGAAATTAACTGCTAAAAGACTTTGATTTTTATGACTTTAGTTGATTTATTTGAAAAGGAGAAAGGTGCCAGGCATGGTGGCTCACACCTGTAATTCCAGCACTTTGGGAGGCCAAGGTGAGAGTATGGCATGAGCCCAGGAGTTCAAGGCCAGCCTCAGCAACAGAGCAAGATGCCATCTCCACAAAAATTTAAAATATTAGCCAGGCATGGTGGCATATGCCTGTACTCCCAGCTACTTGGAAGGCTGAGGTTGGTGTATCACTTGCAGCCGGGAGGTGGAGGCAGCAGTGAGCCATGATCACAACACTGCACTCCAGCTTGGATGACAAAGCAAGACTCTGTCTCTAAAATAAATAAATAAGTAAAAAAAGGAACGAATCTGTATAGCATTCTAATAATGAGACATCTTTTGTGATAAACTTAATCTTGATAAGAAATATCCTTAAGCTGGGCGTGGTGACTCAAGCCTGTAATCCCAGCACTTTGGGAGGCTGAGGTAGGCAGATCACCTGAGGTCAGGAGTTCAAGACCAGCCTGGCCAACATGGTGAAAACCTGTCCCTACTAAAAATACAAAAAATTAGCTGGGCATGGTGGCAGGTGCCTGTAACCCCAGCTACTTGGGAGGCTGAGGCAGAAGAATCGCTTGAAAGCGGGAGGGGGAGTTTGCAGTGAGTCAAGATCGCGCCACTGCACTCCAGCCTGGGCAACAACAGCAAAACTCCGTCTCAAAAAAAAAAAAAAAAAAAATATTTTTAAAATACTGTTTTATTGTGAAACTGCTGAAGATATTAATTGCCTTTCCTTGGTTGCATTCATATATGCTGGATGTCACTGTCATTGAGCTGTTATTTACCTTAGGAGCTCACAAACTAAATATTAATCAAATAACCACACAAATATTTGTAAAGTTTCAGCTGTGATAAATTCCATGGTACTCAGAGGGCCCCAAAAGATAGTATAATCTAATTTAACATAAAAGAGAATTCAGGGAAGACTGCCCTAGAAAAAATAAGATCACTGCATTTTGAAGGATGAGTATGAAGTGAAAAGGAGAGAAGAAAACATTCCAGACAGACAGGATAGCATATTCAAATGTCTGATCACCATAGAGGTCTCAAGGTGTACAAGCCCAAATGATATTCTACTTCAGATAGTGACCTGCTCTCAAGGAGATTGTTACAGGTCCTCAGTGACCTGTATTTAGCAGATATATGTGTCCAGTGGGGAGAGACACTGTCTTCCCTTGATGACAACAAAAAAGGAGCCCAACTCCTTACAAAAGTTTATCTGCTTGAAATATAAACATGGTGGGTGTTTTAGTTTGTTTTTTATTACTATCATAGAATACCACAGGCTGGGTAAATTATTTTAAAAAACAGAAATTTATTTCTCACTCTTCTGGAGGCTGGGAAGTCCAAGATCAAGGTACTGGGTGTTCACATGAAGAAGAGCAGAAGAGAGTGAACCCACTCCCTCAAACCCTTTTCATAGTGGAATTAATCTATTCATGAGGGCAAAGCCCTCCTGATCTAAACCCTTTCCATTAGTCTCCACCTCCCAACACTGTTGCATTTGGAATTAAGTTTCCAACACACAAATTTTGAGAGACACATCCAACCATGCAGTGGGTTAGGTGATCTTTTATGTAGACTTCTAATTCTGTTATTTCTTTGTTTATTTTTAAATATATTGATAGTTCCCTTGTAAGTCAGGAAGCTGAAAAGCCTAAAATGTAAATGGATACCTTGAGGGTCAATGTTTGTCTTTATATACAAGTGAATATGCATATACCCGTAAGAGTAATTTCTTCATAAACCACCAATACATCCATTATAACAATAATAGCCCATTAATGTCTCTGCTTAGAGGGAAAAGAACTAAAAAACTTTAAATATATCTAGTATATACTGGCAAGCACATAAATACACACTGAGTGGCTATCATTCTGAATTCAAAAACCTGTGGGGTAAAGGCATATTTTGAGCTCTTGATTCCTTCAACTCTAAAATAATTTATCAGGTTGTTAGGTATTCAGCATTAGGAAACTTTAACTTAAAGAAAGCTAAAGTTCCTAAAAAGGAAATACATTTAATTTAAGCAGAGAGTTCTGAAAAGCACAATCTCTAAGGCGTCTTTGCACCAACCTAATATTAATATATAACAGTAGGAAAAAAGAAATAAAAAATGTGAAGTAGGTAAATTTTATCTTTAGAATCATATTATAATACTTCCTCACAGCCATGTTAGTACGTAACTCTATCTCTGGTGCTGACTAACAAAAATTCATTTGTCTTTTAAAGCATTGTTCTACATTTCATCTGCAGATCCAATTATTCATTTATTCTTTCATTCAACAACACTAGACACATATAATTATGATTAAAAGTGTTTGTTGAATGATCTAGATATGAAAGAAACCCCTCTAATCCATTTCTTACATAGCAACAGGTACGATTTTGTGAATCTTAATTATGACATTGCCCTGATTCAACGGTATTCCTCTGCATTTTATTTATTTTATTTTATTTTGAGATAGAGTCTTACTCTGTTGTGAGGTTGGAGTACAGTGTCACAATCTCGGCTCACTGCAACCTCTGCTTCCTGGGTACAAGAGATTCTCATGCCTCAGCTTCCCAAGTAGTGGGGATTACAGGTGCCTGCAACCATGCCTGACTAAGTTTTGTATTTTTAGTAGAGACGGGGTTTCATCATGTTGGCCAGGCTAGTCTTGAACTCCTGAGCCCAGGTGATCCGCTCACCTCAGCCTCCCAGAGTGCTGGGATTACAGGAATGAGCCACTGTGCCCGGCCTACCTGCATTTTAGATAAAAATCTAAATCCATATCATGTCTTCCAAAGCTCTACAAAAATCTGGTCCTTGCCTATTTTCTAGCCTCATCTCACCAGCCCTCAATTACTATGCTCTGGTTATTCCAGTCAGTTTTTATCTCCTACTTGGAGCCTTGACATAGGCCATTTCCTTGGAGGGAACAGAATTATCTCCATGCTTCACCTAGATAATAGTTCCTCATTTTTCAGGTCCCTACTTACATATTCTGACATTCCAATGAAAATTATGTCCTCCTGAACTTTTTATTCATAATACTTATCAAACTTTATAATCACATATATTTTTACATGAAGTTTTTTTTTTTTTAATATTAGTTTTCCCTTCTAAACCATAAGCCCCAGAAAGACAAAGATCATGTCTGGTTCTTTCACCACACATATATATATATACACACACACATATATATATACACATATATACATATATATACATATATACATATATACACATATATACACACACGTGTATACATATATACGTATATATGTATATATATACATATATACGTATATATACATATATGTGTATATATATATATTAGTAGCTAGAGCTTAACTCAATAAATATCTACAGAATGCTTTTGTTTCAATCCTAGGGCCACTAGTAATTATTTAGCCTGGCACAAGTCACTTAACCTTCCTAGAATCAATTTTATCCTCTAAAAATGAGTACAATACTACTTTCCTCTTGCATTATATTGAGGTCTAAAAAATACCATGCATACATTTGCCCAGAAAAAGTGTAGGGCTTGATAAATAAATAAATTCCTTTCCCCACCGTGTTCTCTTTTAATTCCATGCACATCTAAAAACGTTTCAACACTCTTGTCCAAAATAAAGAAGTGATTCACAAATCTGGCATTTACCAGCCACTAGTTTACTTTCCCTTCCTACTCCCCAATTAAGAGAAAGCTCATTTTGAGGTTTAATGGAGAGTGTCGCAGGTTCATCAGAGTTCAATTCAGCAGTCTGGAGTGAATCTGTAATAATCCATGACCACAGACCAGTTTGTATTTTTCCACTAATAAAACTCAAGAATGGCGATGTTTAAATGGAATTTTGCAGGTCATTAATCCATTCTAAGGACTGACTTTTTTGGCTGTTTAATTGGGAAACAGTGGTGGTAGAAACACATTCAGAATCTGGATTTATCTAGGAGATAAGGTGGTAGACTGTTTATGTCTTATCAATGTATACTTCGAAAGAATTTCTGAATGACTTAAACTGAAAAAATTTTAAAGCCACTGACACCTTTCTGCATCAAACAGGATTTAGATGACGACATTTGTAATGACTCTGTACAAAATTCCTAACTCTTATGGGTCAGAAGGTTTTTTCTTATTTGAAACTGCGGGACAAAAAGCTTTAGAAGACTGCCTTTTCTTGTTCTGAACTGACCAATGTCTTCTCTTTTGCTGCCTCAGAAAAACACATCCCTCATGTAAGTGTCTGGTTCAAACACAGGCAGGTGCCACGATTCTGGCCAAAGAAATACCACGGAGCATCTACAGGGAGATTTCTAGGGGAGCTTTTCACCTCTTTAAATGGTACGAAAATCAGACGCATTCCGGCCGGGCGCGGTGGCTCACGCCTGTAATCCCAGCGCTTTGGAAGGCCAAGACGGGCGGATCACGAGGTCAGGAAATCGAGAACATCCTGGCTAACATGGTGAAACACCGTCTCTACTAAAAATACAAAAAATTACCCAGGCGTGGTGGTGGGCGCCTGTATTCCCAGCTACTCGGGAGGCTGAGGCACGAGAAGGGCGTGAACCTGGGAGGCGGAGCTTGCAGTGAGCCGAGATCTCACCACTGGGCGACAGAGTGAGACTCCGTCTCAAAAAAAAAAAAAAAAGGCATTCGTTTCTTCTGCCTCTGGATGTCATAAACTGCAAGAGACCTAGTATATGGCAGCTGTTTGGGAACGGAAGCTTGGGGCATGTGAGATAAGAAATATTATTATCTATACTCAACAGAAGAATAACTGAAGTATACAAATGAGTAATTTTGTTCATGACACAGATTGTCTCAATTGCTACGAAATATCTGGTAACTCTCTACTCTCTCCCACATTTGCCATTTTTCCCATATTCCATCCTATCCTGGAAGTATTTATCCTGGCAAATTCCCACACCAGTTCCCCATCACTCTCAAACACCATATATTTTTTAAAGTTCTAACATAACAGCTGAAAGAAATATGGCCATTTATTAATCTCACACTTCAAGGAGATACATGGTTGGATGGATGGATGGATGGATAGACAGATATACCTTACACATACATTATTTAACATATATTGAATAATGTCTAACACATCATGAGAATATATGAATACATGTTTATATATGAATACATGAATACATATATGAACACGTTTAACATATCTTTAACATATATACATTTAAAAAATATGTTTAACATTGCATATTTTGCACGTATACTTTACAGAGAGAGAGAGAATAGTTAATGGCTCATGAAAATCCAAAACAGGACTGGAAATAATCCCCAATCTTCAGAAATTCACAAATTCCATGTCTATGTGAATGACTAGCATTGTTCTTTTTGCTAGCCCATTGACAAGGAAAGTTCATGAAAGCAGTGTTGGTAAGTAGTTTCTCTGCAGAGGTTCTAATAACTCACTGCCATTCCTCTCCTTTATTTATTTCTCTTTTTTGGGATAGTAAAGACTGGCCCTAAAGATGATGACTGCATATCTACAGTGATTTAATACTGTCACCCATGGTAAGGACACAGCTAAAATTTCTGTCAATAATCAGGATAATCAGGAAATACTAGATTTCTACAAGAAAACAAGTAGCCACTAGAAATGTTCAGTTGGGGTTTAAAGTGGGTGCATAAGTTAAAAACAAGCATGTTATCACTAACAGAACCATTCTATTACTATCACCATCCTTTCTCCATTTTTTCATATACTTCTACAACATCTTTAAAAGCTAAAGTTGAGGACGGAATGTTTGTTTTTTCTACTTTTGTTGGGAAACTTGAAATCTTAATTCTCTCTAAATGTAACATCCCTGTCCCTTGTATGTAATATTATATTGTATCTAATATTAACAAGCCTGAGAATAGGAGTGGCCTCCTCTCTTGGTCTGGTGCTTGCAGGTGGACAAGCAGTGGGTGGGATTCAGAAAATGGAATTCTGCATGGAAGTAGAATGCTTTAAAAAATATGAGTATAGGTACTTATCATTTATTTATAAATTATGCACCTATCCTTCCATCTCTAAACCACTAAGCCACAAGCAATGATCAAACCATCTCATCACTAAAAATAAAATTTCTTTTTGTCTGCTAGTGTTCTCCTTCAGGAGCTACCCCAATCCCCGCCTTTTTGCCCTCTGATCAGTGAGGTGAGCCAAGAAGTGTATGATTAATTTTGATGTTAATAAACATCATGGCACACCAGACACCTTGTAAATGACAGCAGTAGGATTTCAGAATTAACTGTAAGTATCTGATAATTTGTTTTTGTTTTAATAATATCTTATTTTTAAATTCAGAATTACTAATTGGAATAGCTAGCTTTTTTATAAATATCAACAAATTAACAATAAGAAATACATATTGTCTATTATAAGATAGGCATTAACACAGAATACTCTAACATCTAAGACTATTACCAAAATATATCATTAAAACCAGGATCATATATGTGTAATATGCTGCTTCAAGAAAAATATGGATTTAAAAATTACAGCCTACGAGACTTCATTTTAAGATGACATAATAGTGGATATATTAGTCAATGTTTCTCACAAATGAATCAACATATTGTATAATTACAATCATATTTAATCATTGTAGCAAAGTACAGGAAGTAACAGTCTCTTTTCTGTTTGGACAACTCATCTCAGATTAAAATTCGCTTGCAAGTAAATTCATAGAGGATTGGTTATGTGGTTATATCTGACCATTTAATATAAATTAAATTTATTTTAAAAGTCTGGGTTTGAACAGAAACATGGCTTTCTAAAATAAATGAAGGTTTTTTATTTTTTCATGCAATTACTTAGTGTTTGTTTAATGTTTTATTCACTCAAGAGCAATTCCCCCCTTAAAGCATTTGTGAAGTAGTTTGTGGACATGCTTGCAGTAGTATACTTGTGTGCAAAAATCAAACATAAAAACTGATCATATGCTCACAGCTGGAAACCGTGTCAGGCTTTATTCAGTAAGGTATCAGGCATTATCATTTAGCGCTCCCACAGCAGGAGGAAAAATGGTGGCACAGAGGAGAACGATCACATCAGACACACTCCAGGGGTTTCCTTTCCCTACATTGTTCCTCTCCCAAATGTAACTCTTTAAATTTTAAATAGGAAAAGAACACACAGAATCATTTCTCAGAACAAAAAATAAAATAAAAGAATGGGGGAGTGGATATGGAAGGGAAAGATAGTGGCAAAACAAGAAGGAAAACATTTCTCGTTAAATAAAGTGAATATTAGAAAGTTCAACATACACTTTAATGTGTCCTTAAGACCTAAAGAAGCACACACATCAAAGAGGTTTTGAAGATCTACTTTAGTTCAGATAGAGCAGTGTTTTACTGTGCTCTGTTTTACCATTGTTGATCATGAACGGGTTATTCCTTAGTAACCAAATGCAAATGTACTCAAGAATAGCTAATTGATGAGGTTTTCTCTTATAAACCTATACTTATCACATATAATATATATTAATACATATTAAGATAATTGAAAGTGTTGAAGATACATGAACTGGAGCACATCTTATTTTTCCTTTTTAGAGAAGAAATCACCTTGAAACCCTGTTATCTAATTCTATTTCTTCATAGAAAATTATAATTTAGGAATTAATTTTAGCCTCCACAAATCTCAATTTTCATGTTAGTTCTTGTTTAATACAATTAATACCATTATTATTTTGGGGAAAAAAATCACATTACTAGGCTTATTTTACCAGAAAAGCAAAATTCATAAGAGAGGTATAGTTTCAGAAAGTGGAGGAATTCCTAAGAAATAACAACTGTTATTTCATGTTAATGATATAACCCCCTCCAATGCCTTCAATGGCTATAAAACCAACACCTGAAGGTCTGCAGATGGTTGGTGCATTCAATATATTCTTCTTCAATGCATTTGCTGTACCTACTGCTTAGCCTTGTTGATACTGCAGGCACTCTTTGCAATGTAGACTGAAGATAGCCCTTTGAAACCCAAACACTTGGCTATCTACTCTGCTTTTGGAATGATTTGAGAAAGAAATAGCTATCAGCATGCAACAGCTAAGTAAAGACAGAAAACAGATCTCAGCCCATCTATCTATCCTTTTGTAAATGCCCTAGGATTCGAGGTGAATTATCCTCATCCCTAACTTTCACTCTGAAATATTATGCTAACATTCTAATGTTTTCCCTGTGACTTTGTCACAAATAAAGAAAATAAGCCACAGGCAGATTAACTATATGTTTAGCTTAAAGTAAATGTTAAACAAAATTTGGATGTGACCTCTTGGCTGTAGAGCTATGCTTTCCATCAGCTCCTATCTTGAGCTGTGCGTGTGTGTGTATGTATGTATGTGCACGTGTGTGTGTATATGAATGAGGATATATACATATGAATATATATGTTATTTATACATGTGAATCTATACATATATACATACACATACATCCTTTTAAATTTTTAGGGTTTTTTTCTCAAAGGCAAAAAAGAGATAAATCCTTAGGCCAAAATAGGAAGGAACAAACTGAATATATGCATTTTCCTTTTAAACAGGGATTCTGATCAGCCTAACAAGATGTTTCCCTGAAATACTGGCCTCAAATGAGTCCATTCAGCCATGGCAAGGAGAGGTTTCCAGCCAAAACATTTAATTAGTGCCCAATTAAGACAGCCAGAATGATGTGGAGTCCGGGCGCTGGCCGCGTGCTCGCCTCAGGATGGGTAAGCAGCTTAAGTGAGTCTAGTCTGACTAAAAGCTGTCAACTGTCAAACTGTCAGTGGGCCATATGGGTCAGGCAGCAGCATCTCTCTGAAGAATTCGGCTTGTCCACTCATCAGGGGAAAAACACCTCTAACACCATTGGGTTGACAAATAACCTGCAGTTCCTCAAAGCAGAAAGAAATTGAAGTTATGGTCCGATTAAAGGCGGAACTCTGTCATGTGCCATTTTAAACTTTACTAGCAAAACATCAGCTATAGGAAAATGTCCAAACTCCTTAACATGGCAGGTAATGCCCCTGCCTAATTATCTGCCCTCATCTCTCACCTCTCCCTTTCTATGCTTTACCCCTGAGCAACGTTAAACTGCTCGATGTTCCCTCCAATATGCACAATGCTCTTTCTGGACTCCAAAGCTTTGCTAATGCTGTACGCTCTGCCAACAATACCATTCTCTCTTCTTTTTCCACCCCAGCTTATTCATCTCTTTCGCTCAAACTTATCCTTTTATTTTAAACTTGGGAGTCAGCAGTTAAGGGAATTCTTTTCTATCCATCTCCTTCACCATCAACCTCAGACAGGGTTAGATACCCCTCTTCCAGGCTCTCATAAGCCCCTGAGTATCTAGCACTGATTTTGGTGCATATAATTATCACCATCTCTTCATGAGCTGATTTTCCCCTCTTGACAATATACAACTTGACGGTAGGAGTATGTCTTCTTTGTGTTCATAATCATAGCACCAAGAACACTGATTGTTCCTATCATTTGTTACTAAGAATTAACAAATTAATTTGGAAATAATCAAATTAAAATCAATCTCACCCCATGTTTATTTTCTTTTGTTTTAAAATGTCCCTTTTAGGCAGGCAAATATCATCATGCAATTGGATTGATTTGCCTGTATACATAGAGTAAGTTAATACATGAGTGAGTCGCTACAGCCCTATTACTCCTCCTGTGCTGGGGTTGGTGGGCACGCCATTCCAAGAGGGTATACACAGAGATTGAGAATTGATTAAGGTATTAGCCTAAGTGATACCAAATGGAAGAATGTACTGGAAATCAACATGATCTTTAAAATAAGTTACTACTTTTTATTTTTTCTTAACTGTCAATGTAGTTTCATCAGTTGTAACAAATATACCACTTCAGTGGGGAATGTTGATAAAGGGGGAAGCTATGCATGTGTTAGGGCAAGGGGGTATATGGGAAATCTCTATACATCTCAGTTTTGCTGTGAACCTAAAACTGCTCTAAACACTAATTAATTAATTTAGCTTTGGTATGTTATAACCAGGAATCTAACAGGATGTGGAAGAAGCTAGAGCTGTGGGGAAAAAAATCTTGATTTGTGGAAATACCCTAGGCTTCTAGCCTGTCCCTCACCAGAAATGTTTTTATATAAAATATTAGAAAGAAGAAACTGTCAGACTAACTTGAAAAGGAGAGAGGATGAGAAGAGATGCTACCAGAATTCAGCTACAGCTTGAAGCCTGTGTGTTATATGTGCTGGAAGTTAAGGTACTAATTCCTCAGAACCTATTCAGCAAATATTGGTGATTAGGACCTTTTCATTCATCTGTCCACTACCTTCTTGAGTAAATGTGCAGCATAAACTCCTTCCAGTAGAGGCCCATCTCCATCCCCTAATGATCAACCCCTGATACAAAAGGGTGTTGCTTCTAATAGTCCTGCAAGAAAATGTAAACTTTCCTTTTTTTGTTTTAGATGTAGAACTAGCCATATCTTTAGAGTAACTATCTGAAAATCAGACCAAAAAGCAGAAGTACTAACTCAATCTCAAATGTCACATAATAAATTTAACCAAAAATTTTGTAAAACTTTGACAAAAACCATGCATTAGAAAACAATAAACATTACCAAACTTACTACCTCCTAAGCTCAAAACAGATGTAGAACCTGTGAACTCATCATTTGACAGAAGTATCTTGAAAAAAAGCACATGTAACTGATGTCATCTTGCAAATATCAACTATTGGTCACAGTTCCTAATACAGCCAAATCAGGCCATTCCTATCACAATATAGTTAAAACATAAATTATTTTAATAAATTGATGAACCACTCTCAAAAATAATGCTTGTGCACAAACCTTGGAAACTGCTTTCGCTGGCTGTAAAGAAAAGGATCCCGAAGTTACTGCACTGAATAATTGCACTCAGATATATTAGAGGTCTGGCCAAGCACAGTGGCTCACGCCTGTCATCCCAGCACTTTGGAAGGCCAAGTCAGGCAGATTGCTTGAGCCCATGTGCTCAGGACCAGCCTGGGCAACATGGCGAAACCCTGTCTCTAAAAAAATACAAAAAATGAGACAGGCATGGTGGCTCATGCCTGTAGTCCCAGCTACCCGGGAGGCTAAGGTGGGAGAATTACTTCAGCCAGGGAGGTGGAGGCTGCAGTGAGCTATGATCACATCACTGCACTCCAGCCTGGGCAACAGAGGGAGACCTTGTCTCAAAAAAAAAAAAAAAAAAAAAAAAAAAAAAGAAAAGAAAGAAAACAAAAGAAAAAAAGATTAGAGGTCACATGCTTCTCCAAGGGGTAGGGTCTGTGGTGTGGATAAGAAATTGGTGGAGGCCAGGCAAGGTGTCTCATGCCTGTAATCCCAGTACTTTGGGAGGCTGAGACGGGCAGATCATTTGAGGTCAGGAGTTCAAGACCAGCCTGGCCAACATGGTGAAACCTCGTCTCTACTAAAAAATATGAAAATTAGCTGGGCATGGTGGCACGCACCTGTAATCCCAGCTACTTGGGAGGCTGAGGCAGGAGAATCTCTTGAACCTGGAAAGCCGAGGTTGCAGTGAGCCAAGACCATGCCATTGCACACTCCAGCCTAGGTGACTGAGTGAGACTCTGTCAAAAAAAAAAAACAAAGGAAAGAAAGAAAGAGAGAGAGAAAGAAAGAGAAAAAGAGAAAGAGAGAAAGAGAGAAAGAGAGAAAGAGAGAAAGAAAGAAAGAAAGAAAGAAAGAAAGAAAGAAAAAGAAAAAGAAAGAAAGAAAGAAAGAAGGAAAGAAAGAAAAAGAGAAATTGGTGGAAAGAGTCTTATCCTAGGGTAGGCACTTCCAGTAGAAAAAACAAAAAGGAAAAAGTGTTATAATGACTTTCTATATAAAGTATCAAATGTCTTGCCCAAAATTGTCCTCTTTCCTCCATTCCCAAAAAGTCATAGAGAGAAAAGCTTGTCTTGTTTCTACCTTCACAAACCTAAGTGTCAAAAGGATACACAATCACTAAGTCCATGAAGGACCTGCAGGAGGCAGCCCTGACCAAGCCCCAGTGGTGACAGCAAGCAGCTGCTTTTCCTCTCTACTTTAGGCACTCACTCCGCTTTTCCTACAAGAACAAAAGCAACCAGAAGTGTTAAGTCTTCTTCTTGCCCTCTCTACTATCTGCACAAGAAACTTTGGAGTCTTTTCAAAGAGGTACTATGAATACTTATGTGACAGGATGGAGCTTCTTTACCCTTTTTCACCTGCCACTTTTCTTCCTCACATAGTCGCCTTCTCAGGAGGAGGCTATTGGTGAGACCCAAAAAAGACAGAGTCTGTTAGTATAATAAAGTATAATAACTCAGACCACAAGAGGTGGTAAGAATTCTTGAGAGAGAGAAAGAGACAGAGAGAAAGTTCAGGCACCTGAAAGGATGCAGATAACATGCAAAGGCTAATGAGCTCAGGGCCTGCTGCTGCCATTCAGATGCATCTAGAAGGAAGATCACAAACTTATTGACTAAGAAGCAGAGCTCTGGAAAGATGCAAAAATGTGAACAAGACATTAGAAAAAAAGAGGGAAAGGGAAGGAGAAGGAGGCCCCTGATGCCCATATGATGTGTATGGACTGATGGCTGATTCCTTGGAAAAAGTAAAGTTTGATGCAACAAATTCTGTATTTGTCTATGTTTTTGACTATGTAATGGTAAGACTTTTTTTCCCTGATAATGGACTATTTACCGCTCACAGGCCAAACTTAAGTGTTGCACTTAGAAATAAGTCCCTGAAACCTCTCTTGCTCCCTTCCAAAGAGAATGTGGGAGGGGTGGGGAGCAGAGCTTTCTCTCTTCCTTTTCAAGGAGCATTCCTTCCTTAACTCAGGGAGAAGTTGACTGTGTGTTGCAAGGAGTCCTTAATTTGGGTATGCTTATCTTGCAATTAACAGCATAGGTTAGAAAGGAATCAGAGTAAAGCTGTCTGCATAGGCAAAAGGAAAGTCCTAGAAATTGATGTACTAGGGAGAACTTCTGAGATGCTTTATGCCAAGTCTGCATAGTGGCTAATCATAGGTAGGGAAGAAGCGAAGGTCATAGGTAGTAAATTGACCTCATACCCAAAAGAACCATGGTGGTCAGAGTCAGGGAAGAATCTGGGGAAAACAGAATCTGTAGCAAAAAGAATCTGCAGCAAAAAGTAAGTGATGTCAGAATCAGACATCTGAGCCAAGATTTTCTTTTTTAAGTCAAACACAATTGTTATCGAAGAAACATGACTCATTCACAAATCTTCAAGGGCAGGAACACAGAGCCAGGTCACAACCAACAGAACAATAATGTCTACATATATGCAGGTTTTAATAGCAAAAGCTGAAAGAATAAAACCTGCAAAAACTTACATAGGTACTGTTCTAATATTTATTATGTAAAGACATATCACAGTGCAAAGAAAGTACCAAACTCCACAAGCCATGTGAAAGTAATAATAAGCTTTGTACTGGTAAAAGGAAAAGATTATAATTGGACATTAACTGATGTACACTAAATAGAGAAAATCGGGAGGAACCAAGACAGCCTAATAGGAACAGCTCCGGTCTACAGCTCCCAGCGCGAGCGACGCAGAAGACGGGTGATTTCTGCATTTCCATCTGAGGTACCGTGTTCATCTCACTAGGGAGTGCCAGAGAGTGGGCGCAGGTCAGTGGGTGAGTGCACCGTGCGCCAGCCGAAGCAGGGGCGAGGCATTGCCTCACTCGGGAAGCGCAAGGGGTCAGGGAGTTCCCTTTCCAGGGGTGACAGACGGCACCTGGAAAATCGGGCCACTCCCACCCGAATACTGTGCTTTTCCGACGGGCTTAGGAAACGGTGCCCCAGGAGAGTATAGCCCGCACCTGGCCCACGGAGTCTGGCTGATTGCTAGCACAGCAGTCTGAGATCAAACAGCAAGTCGGCAGCGAGGCTGGGGGAGGGGCGCCCGCCATTGCCCAGGCTCGCTTAGGTAAACAAAGCAGCCTGGAAGCTTCAACTGGGTGGAGCCCACCACAGCTCAAGGAGGCCTGCCTGCCTCTGTAGGCTCCACCTCTGGGGGCAGAGCACAGACAAACAAAAAGACAGCAGTAACCTCTGCAGACTTAAATGTCCCTGTCTGACAGCTTTGAGGAGAGCAGTGGTTCTCCCAGCACGCAGCTGGAGATCTGAGAACGGGCTGACTGCCTCCTCAAGTGGGTCCCTGACCCCTGACCCCCGAGCAGCCTAACTGGGAGGCACCCCCCCAGCAGGGGCAGACTGACACCTCACACGGCCGGCCAGGTACTCCAACAGACCTGCAGCTGAGGGTCCTGTCTGTTAGAAGGAAAACTAACAGAAAGTACACCCACACCAAAAACCCATCTGTACATCACCATCATCAAAGACCAAAGTAGATAAAACCACAAAGATGGGGAAAAAACAGAGCAGAAAAACTGGAAACTCTAAAAAGCAGAGTACCTCTCCTCCTCCAAAGGAACGCAGTTCCTCACCAGCAACGGAACAAAGCTGGACGGAGAATGACTTTGACGAGCTGAGAGAAAAAGGCTTCAGACGATCAAATTACTCCGAGCTACGGGAGGATATTCAAACCAAAGGCAAAGAAGTTGAAAACTTTGAAAAAAATTTAGAAGAATGTATAACTAGAATAACCAATACAGAGAAGTGCTTAAAGGAGCTGATGGAGCTGAAAACCAAGGCTCGAGAACTACGTGAAGAATGCAGAAGCCTCAGGAGCCCTGGAAGACGAAATGAATGAAATGAAGCGAGAAGGGAAGTTTAGAGAAAAAAGAATAAAAAGAAACGAGCAAAGCCTCCAAGAAATGTGGGACTATGTGAAAAGACCAAATCTACATCTGATTGGTGTACCTGAAAGTGACGGGGAGAATGGAAACAAGTTGGAAAACACTCTGCAGGATATTATCCAGGAGAACTTCCCCAGTCTAGCAAGGCAGGCCAACATTCAGATTCAGGAAATACAGAGAACGCCACAAAGATACTCCTCGAGAAGAGCAACTCCAAGACACATAATTGTCAGATTCACCAAAGTTGAAATGAAGGAAAAAATGTTAAGGGCAGCCAGAGAGAAAGGTCGGGTTACCATCAAAGGGAAGCCCATCAGACTAACAGCGGATCTCTCGGCAGAAACCCTACAAGCCAGAAGAGAGTGGGGGCCAATATTCAACATTCTTAAAGAAAAGAATTTTCAACCCAGAATTTCATATCCTGCCAAACTAAGCTTCACAAGTGAAGGAGAAATAAAATCCTTTACAGACAAGCAAATGCTGAGAGATTTTGTCACCACCAGGCCTGCCCTAAAAGAGCTCCTGAAGGAAGCGCTAAACATGGAAAGGCACAACCGGTACCAGCCACTGCAAAATCATACCGAAATGTAAAGACCATCGAGACTAGGAAGAGACTGCATCAACTAACGAGCAAAATAACCAGCTAACATCATAATGACAGGATCAAATTCACACATAACAATATTAACTTTAAATGTAAATGGACTAAATGCTCCAATTAAAAGACACAGACTGGCAAATTGGATAAAGACTCAAGACCCATCAGTGTGCTGTATTCAGGAAACCCATCTCACGTGCAGAGACACACATAGGCTCAAAATAAAAGGATGGAGGAAGATCTACCAAGCAAATGGAAAACAAAAAAAGGCAGGGGTTGCAATCCTAGTCTCTGATAAAACAGACTTTAAACCAACAAAGATGAAAAGAGACAAAGAAGGCCATTACATAATGGTAAAGGGATTAATTCAACAAGAAGAGCTAACTATCCTAAATATATATGCACCCAATACAGGAGCACCCGGATTCATAAAGCAAGTCCTGAGTGACCTACAAAGAGACTTAGACTCCCACACATTAATAATGGGAGACTTTAACACCCCACTATCAACATTAGACAGATCAACGAGACAGAAAGTCAACAAGGATACCCAGGAATTGAACTCAGCTCTGCACCAAGCGGACCTAATAGACATCTACAGAACTCTCCACCCCAAATCAACAGAATATACATTTTTTTCAGCACCACACCACACCTATTCCAAAATTGACCATATACTTGGAAGTAAAGCTCTCCTCAATAAATGTAAAAGAACAGAAATTATAACAAACTATCTCTCAGATCACAGTGCAATCAAGCTAGAACTCAGGATTAAGAATCTCACTCAAAACCGCTCATCTACATGGAAACTGAACAACCTGCTCCTGAATGACTACTGGGTACATAACAAAATGAAGGCAGAAATAAAGATGTTCTTTGAAACCAATGAGAACCAAGACACAACATACCAGAATCTCTGGGATGCATTCAAAGCAGTGTGTAGAGGGAAATTTATAGCACTAAATGCCCACAAGAGAAAGCAGGAAAGATCCAAAATTGACACCCTAACATCACAATTAAAAGAACTAGAAAAGCAAGAGCAAACACATTCTAAAGCTAGCAGAAGGCAAGAAATAACTAAAATCAGAGCAGAACTGAAGGAAATAGAGACACAAAAAACCCTTCAAAAAATCAATGAATCCAGGAGCTGGTTTTTTGAAAGGATCAACAAAATTGATAGACCGCTAGCAAGATTAATAAAGAAAAAAAGAGAGAAGAATCAAATAGATGCAATAAAAAATGATAAAGGGGATATCACCACCGATCCCACAGAAATACAAACTACCATCAGAGAATATTACAAACACCTCTACGCAAATAAACTAGAAAATCTAGAAGAAATGGATAAATTCCTCAACACATACACCCTCCCAAGACTAAACCAGGAAGAAGTTGAATCTCTGAATAGACCAATAACAGGAGCTGAAATTGTGGCAATAATCAATAGCTTACCAACCAAAAAAAGTCCAGGACCAGATGGGTTCACAGCCGAATTCTACCAGAGGTACAAGGAGGAGCTGGTACCATTCCTTCTGAAACTATTCCAATCAATAGAAAAAGAGGGAATCCTCCCTAACTCATTTTATGAGGCCAGCATCATCCTGATACCAAAGCCTGGCAGAGACCCAACAAAAAAAGAGAATTTTAGACCAATATCCTTGATGAACATTGATGCAAAAATCCTCAATAAAATACTGGCAAACAGAATCCAGCAGCACATTAAAAAGCTTATCCACCATGATCAAGTGGGCTTCATCCCTGGGATGCAAGGCTGGTTCAATATACGCAAATCAATAAATGTAATCCAGCA
The DNA here is from genome assembly GCF_028885625.2 of Pongo pygmaeus. Classification (NCBI taxonomy): domain Eukaryota; kingdom Metazoa; phylum Chordata; class Mammalia; order Primates; family Hominidae; genus Pongo; species Pongo pygmaeus. The sequence goes on from NC_072385.2 coordinate 75,019,433, forward strand.
TATAAACAGAACCAAAGACAAAAACCACATGATTATCTCAATAGATGCAGAAAAGGCCTTTGACAAAATTCAACAACGCTTCATGCTAAAAACTCTCAATAAATTAGGTATTGATGGGACGTATCTCAAAATAATAAGAGCTATTTATGACAAACCCACAGCCAATATCATACTGAATGGGCAAAAACTGGAAGCATTCCCTTTGAAAACTGGCACAAGACAGGGATGCCCTCTCTCACCACTTCTATTCAACATAGTGTTGGAAGTTCTGGCCAGGGCAATTAGGCAGGAGAAGGAAATCAAGGGTATTCAAGTAGGAAAAGAGGAAGTCAAATTGTCCCTGTTTGCAGATGACATGATAGTATATCTAGAAAACCCCATTGTCTCAGCCCAAAATCTCCTTAAGCTGATAAGCAACTTCAGCAAAGTCTCAGGATACAAAATCAATGTGCAAAAATCACAAGCATTCTTATACATCAATAACAGACAAACAGAGAGCCAAATCATGAGTGAACTCCCATTCACAATTGCTTCAAAGAGAATAAAATACCTAGGAATCCAACTTACAAGGGATGTGAAGGACCTCTTCAAGGAGAACTACAAACCACTGCTCAAGGAAATAAAAGAGGATACAAACAAATGGAAGAACATTCCATGCCCATGGGTAGGAAGAATCAATATCATGAAAATGGCCATCCTTCCCAAGGTAATTTACAGATTCAATGCCATCCCCATCAAGTTACCAATGACTTTCTTCACAGAATTGGAAAAAACTACTTTAAAGTTCATATGAAACCAAAAAAGAGCCCGCATCGCCAAGTCAATCCTAAGCCAAAAGAACAAAGCTGGAGGCATCACACTACCTGACTTCAAACTATACTACAAGGCTACAGTAACCAAAACAGCATGGTACTGGTACCAAAACAGAGATATAGATCAATGGAACAGAACAGAGCCGTCAGAAATAATGCCACATATCTACAACTATCTGATCTTTGACAAACCTGACAAAAACAAGAAATGGGGAAAGGATTCCCTATTTAATAAATGGTGCTGGGAAAACTGGCTAGCCATATGTAGAAAGCTGAAACTGGATCCCTTCCTTACACCTTATACAAAAATTAATTCAAGATGGATTAAAGACTTAAATGTTAGACCTAAAACCATAAAAACCCTAGAAGAAAACCTAGGCATTACCATTCGGGACATAGGCATAGGCAAGGACTTCATGTCTAAAACACCAAAAGCAATGGCAACAAAAGCCAAAATTGACAAATGGGATCTAATTAAACTAAAGAGCTTCTGCACAGCAAAGGAAACTACCATCAGAGTGAACAGGCAACCTACAAAATGGGAGAAAATTTTTGCAACCTACTCATCTGACAAAGGGCTAATATCCAGAATCTACAATGAACTCCAACAAATTTACAAGAAAAAAACAAACAACCCCATCAAAAAGTGGGCGAAGGACATGAACAGACACTTCTCAAAAGAAGACATTTATGCAGCCAAAAAACACATGAAAAAATGCTCACCATCACTGGCCATCAGAGAAATGCAAATCAAAACCACAATGAGATACCATGTCACACCAGTTAGAATGGCAATCATTAAAAAGTCAGGAAACAACAGGTGCTGGACAGGATGTGGAGAAATAGGAACACTTTTACACTGTTGGTGGGACTGTAAACTAATTCAACCCTTGTGGAAGTCAGTGTGGCGATTCCTCAGGGATCTAGAACTAGAAATTCCATTTGACTCAGCCATCCCATTACTGGGTATATACCCAAAGGACTATAAATCATGCTGCTATAAAGACACATGCACACGTATGTTTATTGCGGCATTATTCACAATAGCAAAGACTTGGAACCAACCCAAATGTCCAACAATGATAGACTGGATTAAGAAAATGTGGCACATATACACCATGGAATACTATGCAGCCATAAAAAATGATGAGTTCATGTCCTTTGTAGGGACATGGATGAAATTGGAAATCATCATTCTCAGTAAACTATCGCAAGAACAAAAAACCAAACACCGCATATTCTCACTCATAGGTGGGAATTGAACAATGAGAACACATGGTCACAGGAAGGGGAACATCACACTTCGGGGACTGTTGTGGGGTGAGGGGATGGGGGAGGGATAGCATTGAGAGATATACCTAATGCTAGATGACGAGTTGGTGGGTGCAGCGCACCAGCATGGCACATGTATACATATGTAACTTACCTGCACGTTGCGCACATGTACCATAGAGCCTAAAGTATAATAATAATAATAATAATAATAATAATAATAAAAAGAAAAAAAATAAATAAAATGATGAAAGCTGAAAAAATAAATAAATAAATAAATAAATAGAGAAAATCAAGCACTCAAATTTCTATCGACATACAAATGTTAAATTAAGGAAAAAAATAAACAGCCAATTCCCTGGACTTGGATTGACACAGATGACAAGTCTATTAAAGCAAACTGAATGAGGACCCTCTAGGTGATAATGATCATTACGTATGTAGACAATGTCTAAAATGAAAGAGAAAAAAAAAGCTGAAAAATATCTAAGATGGTGAAACACTGAAAATCAAATTATAACTGTTAGAGAAAGGAATGAAAATTGAAATTTAGCTGTATCAAAATCATTTCAGGTTATCTACAAATGACTGTTCTTTATAACAAAGCTGAAGACTATTTTGACTGAATTTTGACTCAAAGTATTAAGATAGGTATACAAAAATGTGAAAACAATGAAATTTTTAAAAATTAAATTATATATTGTAGAAAGTATATTTTTACTATTATATAGTAAAAAGTATATGTTTTTACCATAATATAGTAGAAAGTATATATTCCTACTGAAGAAAGTTCAAAAAAGTAAGATAAGAAGAAGCATTTTAATAAGTTGTCAGACTGGGATGCAATGAAACTAAGGAGCTTCCGCACAGCAAAAGAAACTATTAATAAATAGACAACCTACAGAATGGGAGAAAACATTTGCAAATTATGCATCTGACAAAGGCCTAATATCCAGACTCTATAGGGAACTTAAACAAATCAACAAGAAAAAAAAACCCCTATTACAAAGTGAGCAAAGGGCATAAACAGACACTTCTCAAAAGAAGTCATATAAGCAGCCAACAAACAGATGAAAAAATGCGCAATACCACTAATCATTAGAGATGCAAATCAAAACCACAATGAGATAACAACTCACACCAGTCAGAATGGCTATTATTAAAAAGTCAAAAAATAGATGCTGGCAAGGTTGCAGAGAAACGGGAATGCTTATACACTGTTGGTGGGAATGGAAATTAGTTCAGCCCCTGTCAAAAGCAGCTTGGAGATTTCTCAAAGAACTAAAAATAGAATTACCATTTTACCCAGCAATCCCATTAGTGGGTATATATCCCAAGGAAAAGAAATCCTTGAACCACAAAAACACATGCTCTTGCATGTTCATTGCAGCACTATTCACAATAGCAAAGACATGGAATTAACCCAGGTACCCATCAATGGCAGATTGAATAAAGAAAATGTGGTACATGTATACCCTGGAATACTACACAGCCATAAAGAATGAAATCATGTCCTTTGCAGCAACATGCATGTATAAAACATACATATGTTCCCCTGAATCTAAAATAAAAAATAGAATAAAGTTGTCTGTCATCTAGTAGGAGGCATGAGGGGGACTTCTAGGATACTCCTGTTTAGTTTATTAATCTGGGTGTATTCAGTTTTTGAAAATTCATTCAGCTGTACACTTATGATTTGTGCATTATTCTGAATGAATGCTATGTTTCTATGAAAAGCTTTCTAAAGAAAAAAATTACTGGTCATATGCCAGGTGCAGTGGCTTATGCCTATAATCCCAGCACTTTGGGAGGCCAAGGCGGGTGGATCACGAGGTCAGGACATCGAGACCATCCTGGCTAACATGGTGAAACCCCGTCTCTACTAAAAATACAAAAAATTAGCCGGGCATGGTGGCAGACGCCTGTAGTCCCAGCTACTCAGGAGGCTGAGGCAGGAGAATGGCGTGAACCCGGGAGGCAGAGCTTACAGTGAGCCGAGATCGCGCCACTGCACTCCAGCCTGGGCGACAGAGTGAGACTCCGTCACAAAAAAAAAAAAAAAAAAAAAAAATTACTGATCATAGTCAAATTCATAAAATTTGAGTTTACCTTTGCTAGGGTACTTAACAATAAGGCTCAGCATAAAAACAGATAATAACATCCTAAGTTGTAAAGAATGTGGTTCCCTTAAAAGGATTGAGACTAACTCAATCTTAACTCAATCAATATATTTAAAGTCTTGAAAAGGATCTTAAGATATATCTACTTGAATCCTAAAAAATGGGCAACGAGCAGGGAATCTGACCTTGAGATGTGTGAAGCTAGGTCCGCTTGAGTGAACTGATTTCAGGAGTAAAATATTGTGCTTATGTAAATTCCTCAAGATCAACTTAATGACCTAAGAAAGGAGAATTTCTTCTGATTCATGGTGACATAGCATGCTTTCAACTATAAACTACATTTCCTATATTTAAGTCCCAATTCTATCACTTCTATACTACCTATATTTGGGTAAGACATTTAACATCACAGATTCTATGATTTCAATATACATAGAATGGGATAACATGGCATGCCCTATCTGCCTTCCTGGGTTATTTTGACTTGTGTACTAGATAATACAAGTGAAAGTGCTCTGCAAGCTATAAAAACAAACGATAAAAATTTAAAATAAAATGACTCTGAATTGAACGGCTTAAGTTTGATAACCCAATCTGATTTGGTTACATTTATTGTCCTTGATCTAGCCTGTGTATATTAAGCCAATTTAGACTTCCCCAAAACACATAGTTGTTACACTGTGCTTCTGTTTCAAACCTTCAGGATCCTTTCTCTGTCTACAGTCTCAAATCTTTGTTAATAAGTCCTTTTCATCATTTACAATGTCCCATTTGGAGCCCAATGCCATGGCTTCCAAATCATACCACATCCCTTCCTGCCTTTACAAATCTGTGCCTGTCATATCCTTCCCTTCCTGTGCCCTTCCTACTCTGTTCTTGTTTTCAAATTCAATGTGTCCTTTAAGGCCCTATTTACGTCCTTTCTTTTCCATGAAGTCTCTTCCATTAACCCTAGTATATTGATCTATTTATTATCCCTAATGTTAATTTCTTTCTTTTTTTTTTTTTTTTTTGAGATGGAGTCTCACTCTGCTGCCCAGGTTGGATTGCAATGGTGCAATCTCAGCTCACTGCAACCTCCGCCTCCCTGGTTCAAGCGATTCTCCTGCCTCAGCCTCCCGAGTAGCTGGGATTACAGGCATGCATCACCACGGCTAGCTAATTTTTGTATTTTTAGTAGAGACGGGATTTCACCATGTTGGCCAGGCTGGCCTGGAACTCCTGACCTCAGGTGATCCAGCCGCCTTGGCCTCCCAAAGTGCTGGGATTACAGGCGTAAGCCACCATGCCCAGGCCCTAATGTTAATTTCTTAGACGTTATCCTCTGCATCTAAATTTACAATTTGGCTGTATGTTTCTTTAAATGTCCACGTGTATTAAGACACCTCACCAAACTGTGAAACCCCTTTAAAAGATGAATTATCTTCTATATTTCTTTTCCCTGTTCCCAGGAACTAGCATAGTATTGGAGAAATGGAGATGAAAATGAGGTTCAATAAAATTAGAGTTCTCAATAAATATGCACGGAAGTGAATTAAGTTGCTAATTCCTAAGAGAGCATCTGACAGTTATATTGATATCTGTGTATCAATGGCATTTCTTTTCTTTTTTGAGACAGAGTCTCAGTCTGTCACCCAGGCTAGAGTGCCATGACGCATTCTCGGCTCACTGCAACCTCTGCCCCCCAGGTTCAAGCAATTCTCCTGCTTCAGCCTCCCGAGTAGCTGGGAGGTGCCTGTTACCATACCTGGCTAATTTTTGTAGTTTTGGTAGAGACATGGTTTCTCCATGTTAACCAGGCTGGTCTCGAACTCCTGATCTCAAATGATCCATCTGCCTCGGCCTCCCAAAGTGCTGGGATTACAGACGTGAGCCACTGCACCCAGCCATCAATGGCATTTTTTCTTCTCATTTCAAACATGCCTTCTGAGAAGTGCTTTGAGAAACTACCAATAAATGCTCTCCTCTATTAGAAGGACAACAGAACAAACCTGTCGCTGTCCCTGATACACAGTACTAAGACCAATACAAAAAAATTTAATGCATACACAGGACTTAGATGCATATAAAATCAATCCAAAACAAATAAATACAAAAAATCCAATAATCCAAAATATGAAGGTGCAGAATAAATACTTTAGGAGTGGTTGAGTTTTGACCAAGGGCGTTCCACCAAGTTCTACCACAGTTGGATTCAACAAAGCAAGTCACTAAAGTAAGGATAGGGGAGAAGGGTGGAGAAGAAAAATTCAGCTGTATTTTGGACATGGTCATTATGTGCATCCAATGACACTCCTTTAAAGGGATCTGACTGTAAGTGGGTGATGATGTTGAGTTAGGCAGAGTATGCAGTGTAGAAAAGAGGATAAAATAGAAAGGGGAGGATAGTAACGAAATGAAGGGAGGGGTATTTGGAGACTAGTTGGCTGACCTTTGTGGCTCTACGCTTTCCTTTTTTTTTTTTTAATTTTTTCCTCCATTTTGTCCTCCTGCCCAGATTCAAAGTGATGGCTTCATAATAATAAATAAATAATTAAGGAATCCAAGAAAAGATCCAAAAGGCATGCCAAAAAGGGTTATAAGCTTGGCTCCAGATCTCTCTTGAGTGAGAGACAGAAAATAGGTTTGAATTTGCCTGCCTGGATGGCTAGAAGGCAGTGACAGACATCCAATTATAAAGCGCAGGGGGCATTTTCTCTTGCCACCAGTAGAAGCCCAGGCTCCCTGGCATTCATAGTTTAAAATGTTTCTTTTTATTTCCAGATTTTAGGCGACATTAATAATCTTTCCTCCCTTCTAGGGGCTTCAGTGTACACATATCTTCCCATAGAGCTTTCTTTTGCTTCAGGAATGAGCTGGGATTGGAGAATACCTAGATTCCTACAGATCTAACACCCAAGATAATTGGCCCAGCTGAGATTATATGCTTTTCAGCCCTTGCCTCTAGCTTCCAAGATATGACCAGTGAACAAGACGGTAGTGGGTCATGGGAAGAATAGGTGCTACAAAGAGATGATCAGTTAGATAGCAATCACTAACTGAAGTTCATGGACTATTTTATCTTTTTAGAGTTTATAAAATGTTTTCATAACTATTATCTCATTAGATCCTCACATAACTCTGTGAATCCAGCAGAGTAAGGATTGTCATTTTCATTGTAGAAACAAGGTAGTAGTCCAGAGATACCATCTGCCTAGTCCTTGGTCACACAGTTGGTATGCTGGGCCACTGGGACTGGAGTCCAGGCACCCCAAATGCATCCAGACATACAGAGGCTCCAGTAACAGAGGACTGAGCTCTATGAACAGTGAGGAGCTCTGGGACTTCCTGAAAGATGTGAGACTGATATACAATCCCCAAACCGGAAAGGGGCTTAGAACATATCAAAGTCCTACTCCCTCATTTTACAGATGTGGTCTAGTTTGGTTGAATAACTAACCTAAAAGTATCTATCAAACTCATGTAAAAGTCAGCTCTCCTAACTCTCAGCCCAGTGTTTTTTACCCTCACCTTGGTGACATCTCCTTCCATGTAGCCTGGGGTAAACAAAAAACTCAAAGGTGTTCTGGATAGGAAGTCAATGAGACACATTAGGATCCATTTGCTATGACCAAGTAAATTGCAAGTTTGATCAAATAGGCAATGTTTTCTACAAATGGATTCTCTAGAGTTAAAAGACTCCCCTTTATAAAATGCAAAAAGCTGAGAAGAGGGCTGGGAGGGAGGAAAAAGCACCAGAATTTGTAGATCCTCATTTGCCTTCTGGCCCTGCCCCTTCCTACAGAATGATTCTGGAAGCCTGGCACAGGGTCAATTTCTTTATTTGTGATAAACGCATGAACACTGCCTACTTCATTGGTTTGTTATGAGAAGGTACGGAGATGACGCGTGTGAAAGTTCACTGCAGATGATGATAAGGTATTTTCATCCTTATTGCTGTGGTTTGCTTCTCTAAATTACCTGGCTAATTGTTCTTCCTTTTACTTGATTTTTGTTTTTGTTTATGTGGCCCAAGCTAGCTGCCTACTGTGAGGATGAAAGGCCATGGTGTAATCACAACCAGATTCAACTATAAAAGTACTCAGATTGTTCTTTTCCATACAGGCACTCAAACAAGATAGTGAGGTTAAATGGGCGCCCTAGAATGTAGAACAAAGATTACTTCTGAAAGCTTGAAAAACAACACCTAATAAAAATAAGACTTTAGGCCAGGCACAGTGGCTCACACCTGTAATCCTAGCACTTTGGGAGGCTGAGGCAGGCAAATTGCCTGAGCTCAGGAGTTCGAGACCAGCCTGGGCAACATGGTAAAACCCCATCATCTCTACTAAAATACAAAAAAAAAAAAAATTAGCCAGGCATGGCGGCATGTGCCTGTAGTCCCAGCTACTCGGGAGGCTGAGGCAGGAGAATTGCTTGAACCCAGGAGGCGGAGGTTGCAGTGAGTCGAGATCATGCCACTGCATCCAGCCTGGTGACAGAGCGAGACACCATCTCAAAAAAAAAAAGAGACTTTTTTACTCATAGTTTTACTCATAGCCATCTATGAGTTAAAGTCTCATAAGAGATTTAGTTATGCATGACTAAGGAGATTTGGGAATATTCAAATTTCAAAGGAATGTGGATATTGCTAATTGAGCTAAAATTGAAGAGGCAAGAAGAATAAATAAACTCCCAAATTAAGAATTTCTCCAGGTATCTCCAGCCCTGTCCGTGGTAGAGGATACTTAAACATTTGGGTTCCAAGAGTGAAGACAAATCCATAAAGCTATCAGAACTTGAGGACACTAGCTTAAGATCCAGATAAATCCAGTAATTATGAGACCTTGCATGCCAACTAAAATTTGTGCTTAAACTTTAGCTTTTAAACAAAACTTACCTGTAGGGAACAAGCTGACAAGCTGACACAGTGCCCAATCTCATTTTAAGTGAATAAACCAGCATCAGTTCTTACACAAATTTCATGTGAGCTTGAGTCACAATTGATTGGTCTTGACCTTAGTTACTCTGGGAACAGAAAGGAAGGGAAACTAGACGACCTCAGTCAAACCTCATGTTCTTTTCATCTTCAGCTTTCCTCAGGTCTGCAACTATCAATTTGTGGCTCCAGACACCTGTAAATGGGCTAGGTTACGCATGCCAACCCTTAACCTGGGTGGAAAAACCATGTTACTCATGGGGTTCAGGACACTATAGCCCAAAATATTATGCCACCTGACATATTGAAAAACGGCAGAAACAAGAAAGTCTCTCTAATTTCCCCACCACCACAACCCTTCTCCCCTAAAGCAGATCATGAAACTAAGAAGGATTTTATGAGGTTTCCCTGAAGCAGCTCATAAGACCTTCATGCAAGAGGGGAATCTCTTTATACCTGGAAGAGGGGAGTATCTTTAACTCTGAAAGTGAAGAATCATAGTGAAGAATCTGAACAAAAAGGCCTTGCAGAGTTTCCCCAGTTTGCCACCATTAGATCACACCCTTTGTCCTATCCTATTTCTCCTAGACTATCCACTCTTCATCAAACCTAGCATGAAAATACACAAGTTTAACTGTTTCTTTGGGTCTTTATGTCCTTATGAACCTGTGTCACATAGAACTTACATTAAATAAAATGTGAATGCTTTTCTTTTGTTAATCTGTCTTTTGTTTCACAGGCCTCAGCCATAAAGCTATACTACTCAATCTTTCTATGCCCATAATCAATGAGAACTCAAATAGAAAATGTATTAACTCAATTTTCCTTTTGAAAGTACTTTTGGAGGCCGGGCACAATGGCTCACGCCTATAATCCCAGCACTTTGGGAGGCTGAGGCGGGTAGATCACCTGAGGTCAGGAGTTCAAGACCAGCCAGGCTAACATGATGAAACCCCATCTCTACTAAAAATACAAAAATTAGCCAGGCGTGGTGATGCACGCCTGTAATCCCAGCTACTTGGGAGACTGAAGCAGGAGAATCGCTTGAACCTGGGAGGAGGAGGTTGCAGTGAGCCGAGATCACACCATTGCACTCCAGTCTAGGCAGCAGAGTGAGACTCCGTCTCAAAAAAAAAAAAAAAAAAAAGGAAAAGAAAAGAAAAAAAGAAAGTACTTTTGGGAAAAGAAGAAAACAACATTAACCATTTTTTAAAAAGTTAGGTTATGCTTCATATTAGGTACAAGTTTAGCACAATTCTTTCTTCTTCCTAAAGCATTTTAAAAAATGCCCAAGATGACAATGAGAAAGCATGTAAAGGCCTAGATGTCATGATATTTCATATACTATACTGCTAAAGTTAAAAAGTGAACAAATATATTCAAGAAAAAAAGGTTCAATTAAGGTAGTTGTAATTAAAGGAATTATATTACCTTTCAACTAACCAGAAAATTCAATTAACCAAAATCATTTATTGGCTGTGTTTTCCAGTTAATGAAGATTTTGGAAGATTTAATTGTTAAGTACACATCAGAGTTTGTCATGAAGATATATCCAGTTGTTATAGTAAATATGGTACAGAGAATTTCTTTCAGTTGCTATTGTATTGAATGTTATCTATTTCAGAAATAGTCTAGAGTTAAAGAGGCGTGACATTCTATTAATTAATCTTAAATTATTTCAGGATAGGAACATAGACCTAGGCCAGAAAAATGGAAATGATGCACCAAAAAAAAAAAATCAGCAATTTCTTCCTCAAACTTCCTAATCCAAATGGCCAATTGCTGGTTGTCATTGCGTTAATCTAATTATAACTCTTTCCTATTGAATTTTCAAATACATGAAATGACTGGGAAAAAATAGCAACTTGTAAAAATCAAAGGGCTCCATGGTTAATGTTACATTCAAAGGTAATTACTTAACACAGGCAAAACTGAACTGCACAACCTACAATTCTGCAACTTTCTATAGGCCCTTTTGCTTCTACTTTAAATAAAAGAAATTCCTTTCATTTTGTCAAGAAAACTTTTCTCTACCTCACTACTGCCTGACAAGGGAACAGATGGCAATTTAAGGGGAGAATTTATGAGAGCCACAATCTTAATGTTGCATAAAGGAAAGAAAAAGACTCGCATCAAAACCACTGACAAATGTACTTGCTAATATTAATGCACTCCCCATTCATCCAATATGCTTCCTAATTGCTTTTCTGTACATAATAATGTGGCACCTGCTGCTCAACATTGCAAACGCATCAGGATTTCTCCAAAGTCAAACAGCTCTGCAACTGGCCCTCTCCCAGTGATAAATGTAGAGCACTGTATCACGCACAGTTCCTGTCAGTGGCATAATTAAAATTTTATACTTACAGAAAAAGATAGTAAACAATCAGTTCTTAAATGGATTCACAAGAGGAACTCTTGTTACAGCCAACTTTATAATTAGTATGCATCATGTACTGCTAATATATCCATGACAAGAAAACAGGAAAAAAATTAGAAACTTGAGTTGTTCCCTTTAATGCAATGTTAAACTACTTTAAAAAAAAGAAGAAAATAATCTACTATTACTGTACTATTGCATTAAGAACTTCTCTCATATTAGCATAACTGCTTCTACTATATAATTTGTCTATGCCTTCTCAAGTGACAATGAGAATGAGATTAGAGTAGAAGGGAGAAAACTTTTGTATGCATACACATCAATGAAAGCATGGTACACATTTTGTAGTACAGGGGTCCAAAACTACAGCCTCTTGGTAACATCCAGATTGTTGATAAAAACCAGATTGTTTTGTAAAGCCTGTGAATTGATAATGGATTTTACATTTTTAAATAGTTGGAATAAAAATCAAAAGAAAAATAATATTTTGTGACACCTGAAAATTACATGAAATTTAATTTTCAATGTCCATAAATACAGTTTTATTGGAACACGGCCACACTCATTCATTTATTTATCATATTGTCTATGGCTACTTTCTTGCTACAAGGGCAGAATTGAGTAGTTGCAACAGAGACCTAGTCTGCAAAGCCTAAAATATTTACTATCTGGTCCTATGCAGAAAGAGTTTGCTGATCCCAGATCTAAGGCATTTGTATTCTACAAATCTATGTAACTGGAGTGTGTCGTTATTTACATGTATGTGCACACATAAACAATTAGTGATCTATGAGATAAAAGTACGGTTACCACAAACATATCTGTGTGCATGCATGTGTGATGCAAAAGGTTAAAAACTATAATTCTAGGTGTAACTAAAAATTAATGTTTGCATTGTGATGAAAATCAAATTATATTAATTATCTGGACTTTTATTTTGATTATAATTATATCTAGCAAATTAGTGCTTTACTTTTTTGCAAGTATGTATTTTATGTTCCTTATGTCTGTGAAGAGTCTATTTTATTAGACAATAAAACAACCAAAACAACGACAGCAAAATATATATATATATATATTATTTTTGGCTATCACTGAATGTGGAAATAATGCGTGATTTAGTAAAACACCACTGTTGAGGCCACTTTGCTATTTTTTTTCCTGAAGCTATCAGTAAGCTAAAAAAGAAGTTATTTGATAAAATTGTTTAAGACTACATAAACACACAGATACAAATGAATCCATGTAAAACTGGTGAAATCATAAGGTGATTTCAATCTGTTTCCTGAGTTTGACTGTATTACTGTATTCGAATTATGTCAGATATTACCAATGGGGGAACTAGGAGAAGGGTACATGGGACTTCTAATATTTTTACAATTTCCTGTAAATCAATAATTATTTCAAAATAAAGGTTTTTTTTTTAAGTTATTTGAGAAGGGAATCCTCTAGATTATATGGGTAGTTCCTCTATCTGATATAGAATTACATTGTACCAAGATTTTCAAAAATTTTACAGGGAAAAAGAAAATCAGAAAAACTAATAGATCTAAAAATTTCCACACTTGACTTACATGAAATGAGGCTGAAATAAATCAATCAGCTTAATTTTTTTCTAATCAATATAATGGAGTGGAGGGAACCCAGCTAAACAGATTACGTGGTTTGGTGGACAAAGCCTCTAGTTGGCTGGCTGACTGGTTTGCTTCACGTGGGTTGTCAAGTGTTCCTCTTCAGTAAGTCCAGCCTGCAGAGCCTGATGACTGTTTCTTTGACCCTAGTGCCCCTCTTCTCACGTTCCCCAAGCATATTCCTATTGGCCAGAACCTTTCCTTTATTGTACTACTACCATCTTTTACATCTAGATGAAAATCCTTTTCTTTACAGCTGAAAGCTGGAAGTGAAGGGAATTTGAATCTAGAGGATTTTAACTTGTTTGCTTCACTAGAAAAGCATGCCTCACACGATGTAGTGCCTTTTTAAAAGGCTATTCCTTTGAGCAAATAGTATTAATTCCAATACTTTTTTAAAAGAGGGGGAGACCTACCTGTGAATGTAAATAAAGTGACAAATTCCACAACTAAAGATCTCAGGGAGATTAAAGTCTGAATCAGAAGCACAGATGCAGATAAATAATTTGTATCATGAATGAAATGTTATACCCTAAAATCCTAGGAAAAGCAAAAACCTTTTCTTGAAGATAAAACTGCATAAAAATTACTGATGTGAGTGAGGAAATAAAGTATGTTTTTAGTTTTCATGCCAGGAAGGAGATGACATTCATTTTTATACCAGCTCCACAAAGGCTTGCTAGCAACCTGCTTAGAATACAATAGATGGGATTTAAATTTTCTTTTCCTTTACGTGGTTTGCTCATTTGCATGCTAGGCCCCAGAATGGTCTTCTCTCTCTCTCTGCCATTTCACAGAAACACTGGGATCTGAGCGCTGGGAGCAAACTGAAAGGTTCAAGGGTGCTTGTGAGTTCAGCAGAAGGCTCTTTTATCAGTGTATTTGCAAGGGAAAAATGTAGTGCTTTCCTCACTTCATTGGGCAACTTTTCCTTTGAGGGACAGCTTCAAAAATCTCCTCCCCAGAACACCTCTCAGCCCAGAAAGTGCTCTGCATTCCTCAAACACACAGAAGGAAACTCACCATGGGGACTCCTAATGAACAAAGACTAAATTAGCGTTGGTTTGGAAGGATTTTAGAAAGAGGATCGGTCTACCCTTCTGTACCTGGGTGTCAGTTCCTCAAATTTCTTCATTTAAAATATCAGACATGGCTGTTATTCGAGCTTAAAAGAAAGTCCAAGGGGGCTGAGACCTTGGAGGAAAACGCTATCCAGACTTTATTTTCAAATCCATTTTAGGATGATTAAAGTATATACAAATGTCACAACTATCCAACCCAGTGACTAATAATTTAAAACAAGAGAAGGAAATAAACACAAGACATTTAGTCGCTCAAATAGGAAATATCAATCCAATCCAATGATTATAGTCAGTTTTTAAAGCCTAGACAGTACATTCTCATCATAAAAGACATACTGTATATAAAGAGAAATGCTCCCTCATTGCAATATAAAGATCTCAGATGTGATGCCTGACGAAATAATAAAAGGACTGTATTCATCAACAGACTTAAAACTGCACGTTATTCTCTGTTACTGACAGACAACTGTTCACAGGAACTGGAAGAGGTTGGGATGGCATTCCTATGTAAATAAGAGGGAGTGGTGCTGGAGTGTTGTTTTTTCCAGCATTGCAAGAGCCCTCACAGCAGGAAATGTTTTATTGTAATGCAAATGTATTTGATTTTCTCCAAAATCCCCTTTCACTGTCTTTCCTGTCTGAATGTATCATCACACCATATTTGCAATTCTATTAAGCACCATTTTATATTAGCCTAATTTACGTAACCTGCCTAATAGGAATCGGAAATGTTACAGTTATTTTACTGGATCCAATTAGTATTTCATTGTTTTAGCCTGAGCACAATATTGTACAATAGTCCTCAATACTCAGCTAAATGGGATAGGATGTACTCCACGTAATACGATAAATGGAAGCATATGTTTTAAGCTAATTAAAACGCAGTTAAAACCTGCCTGAACTGAAACCAACTGCATCCTTTAATATCTGGTGAATGACTATTTAAAAAAAAAAAAAAACTAATAATAAAATGTCATATCATGGTGAACTTAAGAAAAAAGTACAAAAGTTAAGTACTGAAAATAGCTGGACTAAATTACTAGTGGATTGTTTCCTGGAAACGCATTTTCTCTTTTATGTGTCACACAGAGAAGAGTGACTTTTTCCCAAGTTAGATACACAAATTCACAAAAATGTGTAAACATTATTGGTTAACCAGAGGGTGAGGAATAGTTTAAGTATTCACATAATTAAAAATAGAGTTTCTTATTTCTTATTTTAACATCTATTCAATTTATAGAAATATATCAAATGTTGCATTTTGTGCATATCAGAGATAATATATTCAGCAAAAAGAAGTTACATAATTTCAAACCAAAAAAAAATTTGCAACAATACTCAACTTTAAAAATGGCTTTATTTAGGGATATTACAGAGTAGGAAAAAAACCTAAAATGTTGGGTTGAAATTGTGAAAGTAACAATAGTAAACACTGTGAGTATTAAGAGTATAAATATATATAACATACATATTATATATATATACCAAAAATTCCATGTAATGCAGGAAAATCATTTTTCTTTAATTTCAGAATTTTGCTGTTGAATTCATATTGGGTTGTTACGCTGTTTTATCTGGGTATTGTTCCCCTAAGATTACAGGCTCTATTAAAATATGAGTAGGAAGTATATCTAGGAGGAAAAAATACTGAGCTGAGCGATACATAACCCAATTAAAAGCATATTTGCTTCTTACTTTTTATACAGACACCTCTCAAACCTCATTTCAATGAAAATAGTGTATGAAATTGTAACTTTGCCAAAAATAACTTTCAGAAAAAGAAAACAGGTATGCGAAGTTTCTCTTATAGTAAAAGGGAGGCAAAGTTGAATGTCTGGCAAAATATTAAATGCAATATTTGGTGGGAAAAATAATCTTTTTTGTTTTTTTTTTTACTTATGACAATGGTAAGAAATAGTACTAAAGTGAACTCCCGGGCTGACTGGAGATTCTTAGCAATAACATTATGATGGTTGCACTAAACCTGAGAGTGTGCTTTATGTCATTTCTTTCGACTTTGCCATTAACTCCATAACAGCTGGCACCAAATATAGTAAATTGTGAAATAATGAGCTTGTATATTGCTAGCAATTACAGAGTTAAGTTGAATAAATCCTTAGAGTACAAAATAAGTGTGCTTTCCACCTGACAATAAATTAAAAGTGACGCCTGCCTTGATTTAAAATTGCCTAAGATCATATATAAAAATCAACAAAAAACACTGTGATTGAAACCACATCTCAAAATTTGCCAGGTTTGACTCTATCCCTTTCATATGTTTATGACATCTGTCATCTCGATCTATTATTTAAACACTTTTTATGCATTGCTGAGTTATGAAGTATGTTTGTGATAACTATACTTCTGAATTTGAAAGCTCAAGATGTGAATGCTATATATCTTGGTTTCCTTGTCAATATATAAATCTGAACAGAAACTAGTTAAACAGACCACAATATTCTTTTAAACTATGATACCAGAGGGGCTGTGCCTTTAGAAAAACAATACAATCAAAGGTCTGACGACCAGAATGTGGAAGCTCTTGGTAAACAAAATAAACATCACTTCAAGGAAACTCATATATAACATGAAATTAATGTTTAATTGGTTTTTGAAAAATATAACTTATAAAAATATAACTTAGACGATATATGAATGGACCATGTCCAAAAGTAGTCTAAATGGCAGTTGCAGTTAGACAGACAGCCTCAAACTGCCAGGGGATTGGGTTTTATCTGTCAGCATAAAAACACCTACCATGGATTAGATAAAGCGGGATGGGACAGGTAGCAATACAGGACTCCTCTCTTCATATACATACACAAACACATACACACACGGCAAATAGTAAAAGTTAAGTAAGTGCCATGGCATCTTCGGGCTCACCACAGAGCTGGATGTGATTTTGGGAAGTGATTGGAAGAAGTCTTTTGGCTTCTAGGAGGGAAATAAAACTATCCCAACTGATAGTCATATTTTTCCCTTCTGAATATATTTAGGAATAGAAACAATATGTTTTAAGAGGTAGCTCCAGCCGGGCATGGTAGCTCGGCTAACGCCTATAATCCCAGCACTTTGAGAGGCTGACGTGGGTGCATCACCTGAGGTCAGGAGTTCCAGATCAGCCTGGCCAACGTGATGAAACCCTATCTTTACTAAAAATGCAAAAATTAGCCAGGCATGGTGGCACATGCCTGTAATCCCAGCTACTCGGGAGGCTGAAGCACGAGAATTACTTGAACCCGGGAGGCAGAGGTTGCAGTGAGCCAAGATCGCATCACTGCACTCCAGCCTGGGCAACAGAGCGAGACTCCATCTCAAAAAAAAAAAAAAAGAAAGAGGTAGCTCCTGCTCCTCTGAAAATGTGGCTTCTCATCTTGGACATTCCATATATGAAATGAGTCTATTAAATGTACCCTAAAATCTTTCGGTGATCTGGAATGTATAAGCCCATCTTATAAAGTTGTAATGTTTCCATTCCAACAAAGTAGGCTGCCTATTTTGGGACATTGACCAATCTCATCATTGCATCATTTCCTATAGAATCAATTTGTATTATTATGTATGGAGGTACAGATTGGCATTGATTCAAAGTACTGAAATTAGATTAGCCCTAAAAGAAACTAAGCTTGTTGGCACGCCAGAATTTGAGCTGAAGTGGAAATTACAAAATATAGCAATTAACCATTACTTCCTCAGTTACTGTTGGGGCTTAGGACATGCTACTCCAAAATATGGCACCTTGACAGATGGAATATTTTAAGCTGAAGAAATTTGAGAAACAGCATTTGCATGAAGGTCTCCCTGACCTTCCCCTGCTTTTCTCCACTAAAACAGGTCATAAAACCTAGGAAGGATTTTCTGACCCTCCCCTAATGCAGGCCATAAAACCCTCATGTGAGAGATGCTCTCTCTATACCTAGAGGAAAAGAGCAGCCTTATCTCTGAAGACACAGAATCACAAAGAAAAATCTGAACAAACGGGTGTTGCTAAGTTCTCCTCTAGTTTATTATCATTAGATCATACCCCCTTTGTCCAATTATATTTCTCCATGACTGTCCACTCTACATTAAACCTACTACAGTATAAAAAGCTCTAAAGTTTAGCTGCTTCTTTGGGTCTTAATTTCCTCATGAAGGCTCCCATATCACATAAAGCTTATATTTAAAACATATGTATGCTTTTCTCTTCGTTAATCTGTCTTTCGTTATAGGGGCCCCAGCCAATGAACCTTAGATGAGAAGGGAAAGATATGCTTTCTCCTCCACACTGTCTAATTCTCAGACCTTGAGTGGGTGGAGGCAAAGGTGAAAATCTGAGATCTAAAATTTTTTTGTATCAGCAGAAAAGTTGTATTCCTTTTAAAGGCACATCCAAGGCCTTAACAGACAGCCACAAATCAAAGTAGGCATTTAAAGCATTAGATAGTAAGGTACAAGATATACAATGGGGGAAAATGCTTCACCATCTGAAGCGTACATCAAACTTGGCTGCATCGACAGCTGAGCTCTGCAAGTGCTGGGGGGTGTGGCTGAGAGTAAGAGCATGTTTACAGAACTAAAAGAAATGTTTCTCAGCTATTCCTACATGCAGGAACAAAACCAAACGCAAGACACTGCATTCAGAATTCTCAACCCTCTTTCCGTTAGCTGTGCTTTGAGCCAAAGGATTAGCTTTCGCAGTGACCAAAATTGATGGTTCAGATGGCTGAAATGACCACAAAAAAAGATTTGGAGAGACTTAACTGCAAAGCTTTTACTGATGCACATGTTCCCAGATATATACATTTTGCAACCACAGAATGAGACAGGTTCTGCAAAGAAAAAGGGAGGTGTTAATGAGAATTGCTTCTTTATCAAATGGTCTTCATCTATTCAATATTGCAAAGAATTTATAACAAGCTAAACTCCTGTGCTTGCCCAGAACATTTCAGAATTACTTCTGAGAACATCTCTCCTTTTTGTTACTCTGCAACTTTCTAATGCTATCTTAATAATAATAGTAAAGATAATATTCTAAAGGAAAAATAAAAGACCATTTCCAATTGATTTGGAAATAAAAGGTCAGTTTTAAAATCTGAATTTATAAAAGTATACCATAATACATAATCTGCTGACCAACATGCCATTAATCTCTTAAATCTAAATAACATGAACTTCTGTTTTACTCCTAACTCATAAAACCATAAGGAACCCCACGGACTGGTATTCATTCTTTCAATGGCCAAAGCTTCAAACGGGACAGGCACTTTACTTTGTTCTGGGATGTGGATTTGTGGGCAGATGACAAGGTGCTAATGAGGAGCTAATGTCCCTGCAGCTGGCTAACTGCCAACCTCAGGATGGGAGGATTAGAGCATTTGTCTGCATTAGCCCTGTACAAAGGGGGGGAGGGGCTAGGGGAAAGCCAACTCCAGGTTGAATAACTTGACTCACATCGGATCTTGTGTCCCATTCCAAAGGTAAGGGGCTATTTGAGGATAATTACGCACTTCTCCTAGGTGGCATGGCTAGTTCTCATGTGGACACACTTGACTTGGTTCTCATTGTGGAATAAATTAGTTAGAATAGGCAAGTTCAGAACCTGTTCCACCTCATCACCAACTCAGGATATAATCATATTAATGAGGAACCAGGTGAAACTTCTTGTCTACGTTAGATTCATTTGTCATGAATGTAAAGTTAGTTTATACAAGTGTCTAACTAGATCACTTCTTGAATTCAAATTTTATTTTTAAAGACAAGGGCGCTGTATTTTCTAATTTTGCCATCAAAAATTCATATCATGAGTTTTGGCTGATTGGAAAAAATCCCCAGAGAGACTTGAAATTTCAATAGAATCATACTGCCTGAGCAGAATACAGCCGAAGTTCTTCCACCTGGCCACTTCCATCCAAGTCTCTCCAACATTCATTTCAATAACAATTATCCCTCTTACATTTTAAAATCTCATGGATATGCTTATTAATGTAGATTTTCACTTACATAAAAACATAAAGAAGGTAAATTTGAATGGAAATGCAGGTTTGAAGGAATAAAACAAATATGCTTTTTTTTTTCCTGGAAATTGTAAAAAAAAAAAGCTTGATACATGAAAATAAGCATTATTAACAGGAGAAAAAATAATCCTAAACTGAATACACAGTAAATTACATCCCATAATTTTAATTTTAAGGCATTTCATCTTTTATAAAGACATATGAATATGTGTTTATAGTATTTATTTTTAGATATGTAGTCTACATAAGTTCATTGTTACGTACATAGCGGTGATTTGAATTCCCTGCATGACTTGATAAGGATCATGGTATATATGCTCCAAGCCACACGCACACACAGGGTCCATGATCCTGCATAATCTGCATCATGTCTATTGCAGTGGACTTCAAACTGTAATCCTGAATTCCACCCTTGCCCTATTATTTCCCCACATCAGCCAGTTGGACCTTATTTTTATTTATTTATTCTTTTAGACGGAGTCTCGCTCTGTCGCCCAGGCTGGAGTGCAGTAGCGCGATCTTGGCTCACTGCAAGCTCTGCCTCCCGGGTTCACGCCATTCTCCTGCCTCATCCTCCCAAGTAGCTGGGACTAAAGGCGCCCGTGACCATGCCCGGCTAATTTGGACCTTCTTATGAAATAAACCAGAAATCAGATTATATCCCAACCTTGCAAGATCTGTCCCTGACCCACTTCCCCAAGCTCATTCTTCCTGATCTCCACGCTTCAACTCCCCTTTCTGTTCTTCAAACGAGGACAAACAGTGTCCACTTCAGGACTTTCAGAAGGGCTGTACGGTGTGCCTGGAATGTTTGCCTTCCCATTGTCAGCCTAGTTGGTTCTTTTTCATCTTTCAGATCTAAGCTCAATTGTCTGCTTCCATCACTCTGTCAAAAGCACATTTCTTTTTGCAGCTCTCTAGTTCAAAACTCTTTTTTACCATTCACAACACCCACAACATTTACTTCTTTCACAGCTGTTTTATTTGGTTTTGTTTGCCCGATTTCTTCCCTACTAGGACCACCTGAGTCTTTCTGGATGCTGCATCCCCAGGGCCTGACATGATGCCTGCACTCAGTAGGTATTCAATAACTATTTGTTCAATGATTGAATGTAAGATGTTGAGTAAGGCCTAAAATATTTTAAGATGTAAATTTTAAGTCTGATGTCATTTACAAACACAAACTTTTTTCTAGACGCTGAAGATTAACTGAGCTTTAAACAAAAGAAAAATGTTATTCAGCGTGACTTCATACATGATCAATTCTAGTTTCTTTCTTTTTTTTTGTTTTTCTTTTTTTTTTTTTTTTGAGACAGAGTTTCGCTCTTGTTCCCCAGGCTGGAGTGCAATGGCACGATCTCAGCTCACTACAACCTCCACCTTCCGGGTTCAAACGATTCTCCTGCCTCAGTCTCCCTAGTAGCTGGGATTATAGGCATGTGCCAACACTCCCAGCTAGGTTTGTAATTTTTTTTAGTAGAGATGGGGTTTCTCCATGTTGGTCAGGCTGGTCTTGAAATCCCTACCTCAGGTGATCCGCCCGCCTCGGCCACCCAAAGTGCTGGGTTTACAGGCATAAGCCACTGCGCCTGGTCTCTACTTTATTTCTATACTGGCACCAGAGCATCCTACAGGGAACTCTTCAGGCTTCTGAGAGAGAATGGTAAAACTGTTATGAACCCAACACCCTACAAAAGCACTGGTATTCATTCATTTAACCCCCACATTCTAGGTGAGTTAATGGAAGTGCTGAGTAGATGTATGTATAACTGTCCAGGAATGTACAACATGCAGCCAGGAAATGGAACAGTGAGGGTTGAATCCAGACTCCAGCTTCAGAGACCATGCTCATAACTGCCACAAGATGCTATCACCTGCGTTTCTGAGTGCATAGTGGCCACCTGTGACAAATTGCCTCAGGGCCATAGGCTCTCATTCCATATGGAAATATAAAAAAGTGAGGACAAAAATAAGAGAAGGACTTACAGAATCATGGCATAGTTCCAGTTTGGGGTGGCTGGTTCCCCCATTCCTCTTTCAAGTGGATTTACATTATAAGTTCCGAGCCAGGCATGGTGGCTCATGCCTATAATCCCAGCACTTCCGGAGGCCAAGGTGGGGAGATTACTTGAGCTCAGGAGTTTTAGACCAGCCTGTGCAACACAGGGAGACCCCAGCTCTACAAAAAATCTTTAAAAAATTAGCTGGGCATGTTGGCCCGTACCTGTAGTCCCAGCTACTCGAAAAGTTGAAGCGAGAGGATTGCTTGGAGATCGAGGCTGAAGTGAGCTATGATCACACCACTGCACTCCAGCCTGGGTGACAGAGTGAAACGCTGTCTCAAAATTAAAAAAAAAAAAAAGAAGAAGAAGAGGAAGAAAAATAAATTATAAGAACCTTCTCACCCTCTTACCACAATGCATGAAAAAACTGGTATGCTCATAATCCTGAATAATCCAGTTTTTGCATCTTATCTTTGTTTTCCTCTGACCCTGGCTTTACTTGAGCACTCACAGGTCTTCCTCTTTTCTTATTTCTTAAAGATGCATCAACAAAATGACAACTGATCGATCGGTCAGGTCACTACTATGGACCATATCCAAGGAAACTGCAAGTGTGTACTACATCGAGGAGAAATAATATGAGAACAATTGCCCACAGGGCAACATGGAAATCTCTGCATGTTTGTGTAAATGTAAGAGTGTGTGTATGTGTGTATGATTTCTAGAAGATGGCTGATACCAGTTGAGGAAATAACCTTAACAAGGACATATCATTAAGGGAAGAAACTATCAACAGATTTCTGAAGGTCAAAGAGTGCTTGTGGTAAATCAATACTTCACATCTTGAAGACAAAGGCAGGTGTGATCCCACATGAAGACTGCACAATATTAACCAGATTACCAGCTGAAGGGCATGAATTGAGTCAGCAGGAATTTTGTGAAGGCAGAGATAGACTGGCCCCATAAGGATGCCGGAAACTGGTAGGATAAAAGGATGAGAGAAAGCAGCAATACCTCAAGAAAAATACTTTTTTCCAATGCAGTTGCTGGCTCTCCTGGTTTTGCTATCAGAATCTGATAAACAATGAATGTAGGCTCCAAAGATAAGTATCTGGGTGAGTGTGGGTAATATCTAAGTTAAATGATGCCAATTAGTGCCTTATTTCATATACCATTTAAATGATAGTAGTATCATTTTACACTTGACCCTAAAGTTGATCCCTTTAGCAGAAGTCCACAAACGTTTTCTTAAAAGGCCAGATTGTACTTATTTTTGGACTGCTATTTTGATACAAAAGCAACTGTAATGCAGTAAAGCAGACCCTCTCCCCCACAGAAAACGGTAGAGAAAATATGAATAAATGGGTGTGGTTGTGTTCCAATAAAACTTTACTTTTTTTGTTTTTTAAGACGGAGTTTTGCTCTTGTTGCCCAGGCTGGAGTGCAATGGCCTGATCTTGGCTCACCACAACCTCCACTTCCCGGTCTCAAGCAATTCTCCTGCCTCAGCCTCCCAAGTAGCTGGGATTACAGGCATGTGCCACTATGCCCGGCTAAATTTTTTTTTGTATTTTTAGTAGAGAGGGGGTTTCTCCATGTTGGTCAGGCTGGTCTCGAACTCCCGACCTCAGGTGATCCGCCCGCCTTGGCCTCCCAAAGTGCTGGGATTACAGGCGTGAGCCACTGCGCCCGGCCAAAACTTTCCTTTTTGACACTGAAATTTGAATGTCATATCATTTTCATGGGTCACAAAATACTATTCTTTTGTTTGTTTGTACACAGGGTCACCCTCTGTCACCTGGGCTGGAGTGCAGTGGTACAATCATAGCTCACTGCAGCCCAGCTCCTTGGCTCAAGGGATCCTCCTGCCTCAGCCTTGTCAGTAGCAAGGACTACAGGCACGTGCCACCACGCCTGGCTAATTTTTTTTTTTTCTTTGAAGAGATAGGGTCTCGCTATGTTGCCCAGGCTGGTCTCAAACACCTGGCTTCAAACAATCCTTCCACCTTGGCCTTCCGAAGTGCTGGGATTATAGGCATGAACCACCACACACAGACTCCTTTTGATTTTTCTGTTTCAATTATTTAAAAATGTAAAAAGCCATGGCCGGGCGCGGCGGCTTACGCCTGTAACCCCAGCACTTTGGGAGGCCCAGGCAGGCAGATCAAGAGGTCAGGAGATCGAGATCATCCTGGCTAATACGGTGAAACCCCAAACCCCGTCTCTACTAAAAAATTTAGCCAGGCATGGTGGCACACACCTGTAGTCCCAGCTACTCGGGAGACTGAGGCAGGAGAATCATTTGAACCCAGAAGGCGGAGGTTGCAGTGAGCTGAGATGACACCACCTTACTCCAGCCTGGGCGAAAAAAAAAAACATGTAAAAAGCCATTCTTAGCTCATAGATTATACAAAGATAGGCAAAAGACCAGATTTGGCCCAGGGGCCATAGTTTGTCAACCTCTCCTATTACAAAACAAAACCAAAAACAAACCAAACAAACAATTCTAAGATGAACTTTTAAAAGGAGGTAAGTCTCTTGGAACGTCAGATGTTTTCAAATGAATACACCATGTTCTTTATATTTGCATGTCACTTCAAAACGTTTTATCCAGTTTTCTTCAAAACTGCAGAAAAGTGCACAGCTTGATGAATTTTCACAAATGAAACACAATCATATGATCGGCACCCAGATCAAGAAACAGAACATTAACAGCACCAAGAATCTCCCCTCCTTCTCTTCATCTCTTCATCTGTCAATCACCACCACACTCACTCCAAGAGTAGCCACTACCCTGACTTGTAAGAGCACGGCGTAGTATAGTTGTTTTTTCGTTTTTTGGTGCGGTAGTTGTATTAGTCTATTTTCATACTGCTATGAAGAAATACCCGAGACTGGGTAATTTATAAAGAAAAAGAGGTTTAATGGACTCACAGTTCTACATGGCTGGGGAGGCCTCACAATCATGGCGAAGGGTGAAGGAGGAGCAAATGTACATCTTACCTGGCAGCAGGTAAGAGAGCATGTGCATGGGAACTGCCCTTTATAAAACCATTAGATCTCGTGAGACTTATTCACTATCAAGAGAACAGCATGGGAAAAACCCACCCCCATGATTCAATTACCTCCCACCGGGTCCCTCCCATGACACGCGGGGATTATTATAATTCAAGGTGAGATTTGGGTAGAGGCATAGAGCCAAACCATATCAGTAGTTTACTTAAAAAAAATGTTGTAGGATAGTTTTGTTATACAACAAAAAGAAAATTAGCTGCTAGGACTGAAATTCATATTTTTTAAACCATATAATCATAGACTCTAGAAATGGAAGAGATTTTAGAGAACATCCATATTTACACCTTCATGTTACATCCAATTCCCATAGTAACATAACTAATATATGTATAATTCAATTGTCTATCCAAATAGTAGTTAGATATGCATTATGTACAAGTATATGTGGTAAAAATCTATATATCAATAATATTTGCATTAATAATTTTGACAATAAACAAAATAACAAATTAAATTTCTGGTTAAGTTATTATTATCAAAGCTAATACCTCCCTCATTTTCATTACATAATTGACAGGGCTTTGAAATTTTCTGTTACAATGAATATCTAGGAGAGGCCAGTACTTTCCACTATTGGCACTGCTAATAAAGAGGAAGGCCTTCAATTCACAAATGACTAGCTTTCATGATGAGGTACAAACTCAATAATATTTAATGATTTTATCAACTATTTGCTACATATATCAAGGAATGTCCAAGTTTTAGCTGTAAAAGCAACTAAATATAAAATAACACTTTGCTGATTTTATAGAGGTTACAATGGAAACTTTTTTATAGTAGTCTAAAAAGACTGGACATTTCAACAATTTGATAACAGAACACAGATTTTAAAACTATGTTCTGCATTCCCAAACTCTGACATAAACATAGAGGCAAAGTTATATAAAAGATAAGATAATATACCTGAGGCAGTTTTTTAACACTATTTTATACAATCTCCTATGCAATACCTTCTTTCTCCTCCACCCCACTTCAAACTCCATGAATGTTTTTACCAGAAAGGTATTTTTTGCTAACAGGATCTTAAAATGTTTGTTTTATGGAGAAAAATTAAAACGTGTTATCACTTAAGTGTGAGTACTAATGTGCAATTTATCTTGAAATAACCCATTAGTATATCTAAGAATAAAAATAGACTAATTCTAAAGATTTAAATGGGATTGGATAATCCTGCACAGAGCCGTTCTGGCCTCTGCTTCGCTATTAGCCTGCCTTGTGACCTTGACCCATGTGAAATTACCTGAAACTTCAGCTTCCTCATCTAAAATGGGATATTGTGGAGTTTCTTTTTAGCTCTAAAAATATACCTTAGTTATTATTGTAAAAACATTAACCTAATTAATGTCCACGCAAAAGAATTCTCTTTTCCCGAAATGCCTGAATACAGCATATTTAAGAAAGGATAAAGTTTAAAAACAATTTCTTGCAATGTTGTGAATTTCTCTAATAGTTCAGAGGCTAAATGTCAAAACATTTCAATATTCAGAAATGGATGGTTTCAATAATAAGAATATACTCTCCAAAAGGCAGTTAAACTTTCCAAATGCTGGCCAAAAAACTTGATCAACTCTACATCATTTAAAAGTGAGACTTCTGTGGCTAGCCCATACTACTTAGTATAAATTCAAGCCAATTTAAAGCACGGTAACAATGTGGGCAGTCTCAGACTATTAATTTCAATGGGATTGAGTCCCTAAGGATGGCAACGACTGAGTCCCACTGAAAGTAATGGAGTAAGCAATCACATGCCATTACTTTCAAGGAGACACAGTCTCCACTATCCATAATAACATGGTAATATAAATCTGCACTGACTCATCAGCATGAAGAATGAAAATGTAAAAGAATTTCAAAGCTGCAATTGTGCACCCTGAAACCAAAAAAAAAAAAAAAAAAAAAACCCTCTGGCTCTCTTGTACTCATAATTGATCAAAGTTGAAACATATTTTAGTGAAGATAGGTCCAAGAACCCAGGTTAAGGCAATGTGAACCCCAGGGATAGACTCTGGTCTTTCTCACATTTTCTTTTGAGCAATGGTTGGCGTGCTGTTAACTGTTATCTGTACTTATATACCTATATCTGGGCCTTTTCCAATCCCACTTTGGTTTTTAGGTATTAATAACTCAGAGAAGAACAGTTTTTTTGCCCTAAGAACCACAGTTGGTCAAATTTATTATAAATGATCTTTTCCTTTCTGTCTTAGTAAGTGTGTGTTGATTTCCCTAATAGGTGGAAAAATGCAATCTTGATTTCTTTCCATACTGACATGTGGGTAAAATTCCAGGAAAACCTATGTCTTAGAAGACAGTTTGCCAAATTTTCTTCACCTTATTTCTTTTTACTGAATACTAGTTTTGAGCAAGAAGATATTTGCTTACCTGCTCTTCTGAACCTGCCCTCAATCCTACTACCTCTACTACTAAAAACATTATGAACAAGATATTGGACCTACTGTAGATTAAGTGTAGCTGAGTGTCCCTTTGTTAATGGAATGATCAAGAGAATCACAAATACTTGCAAAGGTGTAGTTAAATGTGTACAAGAATATGTTTGACATTTAGCTTCAAGATGAGGAAAAATGCCCTGATTGTAACATGGTGTAAATATTCCCATCATGGCTGACTTCAAGTTACCAAGATGATGATACTAAATGTAGAGGATAGGAAATATCACATCACTATATAGCATTTTCACTGTAAATATAGAATAGATTTAAATGAACTTAAAACTATAAAGAAGGGTAAAGGTTTATAAGGTAATTAAGTGATAAGTTTTGCACATATGTTACATTTATTTTAAATATAGTTAATTTGCCGGTCATGGTGGCTCATGCTTATAATCCCAGAACTTTGGGAGGCTGAGGTGGGAGGATTGCTTGAGCCCAGGAGTTTGAGGCTGCAGTAAGCTATGATCACACCACTACACTACAGCCTAGGTGACAGAACAAGACCCCATCTTTATAATTTATATATATATATACCGAATTGAATTGTAAGTGTAAAATTTTAATTGTTAATAATGGCTGTGTTTAATAATGGGCTTGCAAAATTACTGACAATTTAACAATTGCTTCTTGTGAGCAAATACTGGCTGGCTCCAGCACACCACTGTGTGTTTTTCCCTGTGAGTTGTAGCAGTCAAGTTCACATCATGTCAAGGATCACCAAGAACTTGCAAATAAATGAGGACTTTCCCAGGTTCCTCTCAGCTCCCCTTTGCTGCTTGTGTGCCCTTGGTTTGTTTTTAACTTTGAACTTTCCTTTTGCTTTTGCTGGGTGGTTCCTTCAACTCATTCCCCAAAATTGGGAGAAAAAAATTGTTCCTTTCAGCAACAATTATTGATCCATTTCTTGCTTCTGTCATCCACCTTCCTTCATTGTGTCCATATGTGGCTCAGCTACCTATACCACCAGAACTTCCAATGCCCAGTTCCCCATCTTCTATCTGCATTCTGCTGGATCCTTTCAAATTACCACTCTTTAATGAACCAAGTACATTAATTTTTAAAACCATGCCTTGCAATGTCCTTATGCTGATCAAATTCTGGCTCCCTATGGCAATGCCACTATAGCCCAAAAGCCTAAACAATAAAAGTCAGTGTCTCTCAAAGATGGGCAGCTCTTAGAGAAAAATTTTAAATGAAAAATATTTTCATTATAAAATTAATGTAGGGTCTGTGAAGTGGGGAAAGTATTAGTTTTCCATTTTAACCTGGGAATACTATGTTGTTTTTCACAGGGTGTCAGTGTTCTACAAAATATAGGGTAAGTCATAACTTAACCTCTACAACAGCATGCATGGCTCTCAAAGAAACTGCCACCAAAGAGTCCATTTCTAAAAATTAAAAGTACAAAATCAGACTTCAGATATATTATCCAAAGTATTTTCTACAATATATGTCTATAGTCACTTAATAAGTGTTTATTGATTTATATCACAAAATTATTTTGCAACATATAGAATGTTCTGAAATAGAGGAATCTGCGCCAATACAGATACTTTTAGAATCTTTAAGGCCACATATCACAAAATCAGGAGTCCTACAAAAAAATTTGAAAGTTAAAATCTCACTTATATCGTGAAAAGAAAGCTTAACAATAAAAAGAAAACCTTTCATAAATTATTATTATTATAACAAAATCTCATTCTGAATAGAGACCAGTCAGTTACTAGTCTAGAAACAATCCCCTCCCTTTTCCACTTAACTGTATCTCAATCTTTCCTCTATGAAAGATAATTCGCTTTGGTCACATTATTCTTGCCAGCAGTATTTTGGACATACTCTCTGGCATTAATTTATCCTTAATATTTATGTGTTTCAGAGAAGCCCAAAGAATACAATTAAATAATGGGAAATAATTTAAACTGTGTGTGCAAATTGTCATGAAGAAATGAAGAAATTGTGTCAAAACAGAATTTTCACATTATAATAAAAAAAGAAAGGAATGGTTTTGAATGCATACTGTCTTCTCCAAAAATATTTCAATCCCACTAGACTGAAATTTGAAGATGTCACCATTGCTTGTGAAAACTCTTAAAGCAGAGAAACTATCCCATCCAGCACTTGAAAATAGATAAATATGCTCTTTTGAGGAATCTCATGAACATTTTTTAGGAGCTATTTTGGCTATGTCTACAAGAAGCAATGGTACTGGCACGAGACACTTTGTATTTATTTCCGTACTCACGTACAACTCTAGAATTTTGCCTGGTTGTCATCTTACTTAAAACAGTCTCGGGAGTATAAACAATTTTCAACATGAAAGTACTAGCTAGGTGATAATATTAGCAACTAAGCATGAATAGGTTTAAACAAGCTTGATTAATTTACATTTTTAAACAAGTCTTCCTCCTTTTTTTCTTTATTTGCTCCATCTACAGCAGCCTCAATTTTTTTCTATTACATATAAACTTTTATATTTTTAAGAATTTGTCAGCCGGGCGTGGTGGCTCACGCCTGTAATCCCAGCCCTTTGGGAGGCCGAGGTGGGTGGATCACGAGGTCAGGAGATCGAGACCATCCTGGCTAACATATTGAAACCCCATCTCTACTAAAAATACAAAAAAATTAGCCGGGCGTGGTGGCGGGTGCCCGTAGTCCCAGCTACTTGGGAGGCTGGGGCAAGAGAATAGTGTGAACCGATGAGGCAGAGCTTGCAGTGAGCCGAGATCGTGTCACTGCACTCCAGCCTGGGCGACAAAGCAAGACTCCACATCAAAAAAAAAAAAAGAATTTGCCAATGAAAAGAAGGTAGTCATTTCCTAAAGTGTTCTGAACAATACAATCAAAAGGAAATAATAACAATAAATGAAAATAGTTAAAATTCTTCTTATAGCTCTTTTTAAAAGTTGTTTTATCTTACTAATACTGGTCAGAAAATAAAAACCTGTCAGTAAACAGTCATTTTTCAGTACTTTTTTTCCTGGCAGGTACACACATTTAACATCTATGAATTGAGGAAGAAGAATAAAGGAATAATGACAGAACAAGAAAGATAGAAAGACAGAGACTGAAGACTGGTTATAATAACATTTTAATTCAGTTCTTCCTAACTACAATCAAAACAGAAAAGAAGGAAAATTTGACAGTAGATTCTTATTTTAATGTGGTTTTGACATAGAGTTGGTGATCTCATGGGCAAATAGGGTACATCTAAAACATAATGCCCTCATGTAACAGCTTAGTTTGTCTCTCAGATGAATGACAATATTATACAAAACCATGTTTACATTTGGTAGAAAAGTGCCAAAGAGTTTTGCTAAAGGAAGAGAGGAACCTGATTTAAATGTGGAAATCTGGCAAAGTGCACCTAACCTGCAGAAACTCAGTTTGATACTTCAGAAAATTTGAAATTTAATATAGCTATTAAGCAATAGGTAAGATTTTCAAGGTAGGGATAAATGGGAAGAAAATTATTTAAATTCTGTGGCCTTTCCTACACGGAGCTTCTGTTTTGTTTGTTTTATGGTACATTGTTGTTTTAGTTCACCTCTCATAGCCTCCAAGAGTCACCAGGCTTTCCTCTAGACGTTTTGAATGAGTTTTCTGTGTGCAATATTTTATTACAATTTACAAATGTTTTCCTATGTAAAGTCCCACTTTCTCTTAAATGATTCTGCAATCAGAGAACTTCAGGAAGTCCTATAAAAGTTTGTTGATGGGTGTGGTGGCTTACACCTCTAATCCCAGCACTTTGGGAGGCCGAGGCGGGTGGATCACTTGAGGTCAGCCTGCCAACATGGTGAAACCCTGTCTCTACTAAAAATACAAAAATTAGCCGGGTGTGGTGGTGATGTATGCCTGTAATCCCAGCTACTTCACAGGTTGAGAGAGGAGAATCACTTGAACCTGGAAAGTGGAGGTTGCAGTAAGCTGAGATTGTGCCACTGCACTCCAGCCTGGGCAAGAGTGAGACTCTGCCTCAAAAAAAATAAAAATAAAAAGTTTGTCACAGGACAGCCAGCCTAGTAAACTTTGCTATTGTAATGCTGCTCCTCTAATAAAGTGGCAACCACATTCTTTGAGAAATGACTGTAGTTCTTCTGTTGTGAATTCAATTACACAAATTATACAGACAAGTTTAACATTCTTTAAATGGAAACAGGGTGTTGAAGCCACAAAACAGCTTTTCACATGGTACACATATAAAACCTAACTCTAAATGCACTTAAGTCCCATTCTCAGTTTCTGCAAACTATCTTTCCCTGGAAAATTCAGGATTCTTTCAGTGGGTATCGCTGGAAACAAAATAATCATAAGGGCTTTTTTATGGTTTGTAAATTTTAAGACAAAAGATGGTAAATAAATCATTCATACATTAAGAACGATTACCAGCCTGTAAAGGGGGATGCAGAATCACCTTAGATATATTACGCACAATGCTTTTCAGGACGGCAGCTAATTACCTGCAGAAAGGTCATGCAAAAAATAATGTGATTAGAAGAGGCTGAAGGGAAAAAATAGCCACATATTTGGACATAGACCAAATTCCCTTTTTGCCACTGTAACTGAAAACCATTGCTTCAATATTTAATGAAACGCTTATGCTGCAGCACCTGGTCACATTGTCAGCACTGCCTAACCACTGCCTCCCCCGTGGGTCATTACTGCAACCATCTGAAAGGGGGCAAACTGTTCATCGACGACAATAATGCCAGTCTTTAAGAATCTACAGCTACAAAACAGCAGGAGACAGAGTTACTTTGGCTTTGATCTTGGGAAAAATGGCTGGGGGCAAAATGCTGTTTCCTACCATCAGAGACTATACAGTTAGCAATAATTCTGTAAGTCAAAGCTATTCACAGGACTCAACTTGGCTGCCCTGCTTTGCTTTCTCTCTCCCCTTGCAGAAAGCTAGCAGCTCCTGGTGAGAGATCCTTGTCAACAGGAAAACACTAGTTCACGCTACCCTGCTAATGATCCAATGCATCAATACCTCAAACAATCACAACAAGCAGATGTCCTAAGTTAATATAGACTTCCCTGGGATTTTCCTAGTGAAACATGGCTTTAAAAGGCATTAGTCTTTTGTCCTCACTAGAGAACGGCTAAATCCTGGCACCAATTCCTTGGGTATGTGAACCTCAGCCTAATGGAATTTAATTACTTTAGTGGTATTAATCATCTGTACAGTAGAGCAAAGAGTATTTTATTACCACTTTTAAGGGTTATCGGCACATTTATTTCAAATGAACTGTCAAACTGCATTACGTGTAAGGCATGCCAGTTTTGAATTCTACAGCTCAGGTGAAAATAAATTTACAGTTAAAAACTCTTCCCCCATCATCAACATCCCACCCATTCATAGTAGCAGCACATATGTAAGGCTCTCAAAATTAAAAGAAATTAAGTGTTGAATTAGCTATTCATTTTTTACTCTCTGGTTTTATTTCTTATTCCAACCATTTTGACTACTCATTTGCAAAGGTTGCTTTATACCAAGGACCCCAGGAACACCAATTGGCATCAAATAGGCTGTGACACCATTACAGGCTTAGTTACAGAAAAGTGAGGCTAATCTTGTCCATTATCAGGCAACAAGCACCAGCTCAATAATATAAGATTCCTCCAATTCACACCATGTAGCAACTGCTTTTGTTTTTGTTCATATTCAGGGAAAATGAATGTGTGCTTTTCTCTTCTCTTGGTTGTTTTTAGCCCTATCTGAATTGTTCTATAAAGAACTCTAAGAAACTCTTGCATCATTTATAAAGCTCTCCTCCTGTGCTAAATAGATTCAACAGTGGATTGCAAGATGCCAGACTCAGGTTAATTCTATAGACTTCACTAAACTTTCTGTTTTTCATAAAGCATTTCTACAGAATTTTGGGTAGCCAAGTAGAAGAGTGAGAATCAGAAAAATGCAGGACAAAGTCCCACATACGTGGTGGGAAAGCTCTCTAGGGCTCTGGAATCAGATTGCCTTGGTTTTAATCCCCCTAGAATTACTTATGATCTTCTCAATAAATTCCTTCACCTCCTCAGTTCTCTCATCTGTAAAATGGGAACGGAAGTACTGGTTTATGTTAAGGTTCAAAGACAATGATCCATATACAAATAAAATAATCCTAGCACAATTTCTGATGTGTTGTGGGCTCTGTTATATTGTCGTTCCGATTATAAGGAGAATACACGATATTTGAAAAGCCATATAACCCACCTTCTCACATGGTTCAGTGTCAGCGTTGCACAGATTCCATATAAATTGCAGTGACTTCTAAGACATCTTCATTTGTTTCCCTTCCCCAACCCACCCCTCCTCCACTGAAGTCCTTAAAGTCCCCGACCTGTTCCACATCCACCTGTTTAAGGCATTTTCCACTCATCTCATTTCAGAGACATTCTGCAGTGAGAAGCAAATGAGAGCAATTTGTGACATGAGATACCGCATGTGCAAAAGACACATAATTAGTGTCAAAATGGATGCATTTGCTTTTTAAAGTCTATTTGTCCTGTGATTTCAAATGAATCAAGCTGCTATATCTCTCTCAACAGCTTCATACTACTCCATAATGAATTAAATGGCTCCTTTGAAAAAACAGTGTAAGCTTTATGAATAAAATGCTTTTTCAAATGTTGGGATAAGAAGGACTTAAAAAGACTCTTATGTCTAGTACCCCTTAGTTTAAAGATCTTCTCCAAACTCAGAATCTTTGAAAGAAAAGCATTCTCCAAGAAAGAAAAAAAAAAAAACAAAAAACACTTTTTTTCATCTTTCCAAACGTTATAATTACCAGTGGGGGGTAGAAAAAAATCTACAGTATTCAGCAAAGGCAGAATAGGACCCTGAATTTCCCTACCCCTGCTTAGTACTCTGATGTCCTAAACATGCAATCAAGGCCCCAAATTCTTTTCAAAGACATTTCATAAGAGAGGAAACAATGTTCCATTTGAAGCTCTAAATGTTTAGATGCTACTATTCATGTGCTCTATTTCTCTCTCTCTCTTTCTTTTGTGAATACCTTTGTTTGGTATTGAAATAATATATCCTCTGAGTCCATTCTCTTAACTCTACTTTCAAATAAGCTTGGTTCCTCTAAGCTTCCCAAACCTTGGTCTTTACTAATCTTTTTTGGAAAAAATAAACAAAAAATGTTTGCACCTGAATAACAGTAGTCTCTGGAAAAGGCAGAAAATCACTTAAATGTTTGGAAGACCAAAACTACAAGTGATTAAAGGAGAGAATATTAATGAATAGCTTAATTCAGATTATTTACAAAGTCCAATTTCTAGTAATGAGATATGCTTCATATTTCAAGAGGAAGTTAAAATTAGTGCTAGGTTTATGGGACTATTCTTTTCCTATTTGAATATGTAAAAAATAAATAAAGATAAAGAAAGTCCCAGATTCCATGCAGTGTTCCATGAGAGTCAAGTTTTTTTCTTCATTGTCACTTGTATTATAAAAAGTAGTATCATTGTGAATCCTGAAAAATAGGCTCATAGTGAAAGGCCTAGAATTGAATCCTCGTTCCTTTTCATTCTTTCAACTATAAACTCTGTTTCTTCATTTCTGAAATGAAAATAATGTTAATCATTTTAAGAAGCACACGAGGATAAATGAGATAAAATTTATATGCCAAGTTAAACTACATAAATCCAACATTTTATAAAATGACAAGTATATTAAAAGAAAAAGAAAATTATTTCATTTCTTCTCTTAGAGGAAGCCCCAGGCTTCACAATAGTGAGCTCAGCCATTATTTCTAGGTAATAGGCACAAAGTTTCCTTGGTACTGAAAAAGTCTTTTATATTCTACATGTTCCAGCCTGGAATTCCTTTCTGGTAATATATATGTTCTCTTTCTATACTGAGAAAACACATAATGCAATTTGTTTTGTTAATTAGGAAAAAAGCATGAGAGACTGTATTTTACACTTTTGTGTCACCATAAATGGACATAAACTTACAATAAATGTTACATGTTGATTGGGACCAGAGGCCCAGGGTAAATATACAACCTGGGAAAGAATAAGACCACTAGCCTAGAAGTTCTGCTTCCATCACTGATGTTCCCATTCAGTTCTTTTAAATCTGCAACACTTTTCTGACCAATCCAGATAACTAGTTTTGAGTGTATCATTGCAAACTTCAGCTAATACATTAAGTTGCTAATTACTTTATTATAAACATCAATCACCCAATGTCCTTTATTGTGATGTTTTGAAAAAAAAAAGTGACTTCCTGCTTATTAAAACTTATTTGGGGGAAACAAATTATCTTTCTGTGAATTCATCCCCAATTTACTCCTTTTTCCACATTCCTCTGATATTTTCATTCTCTGCTTGACATGTCTTAAGGTGCACTGACTGAAATTAGACTCGGTATTCTGGATGAAAGTATATCATTATTTGATATCACATCAACTTAATATTTCCATATTATTTTCTCCCTTTTTTAATGCACCCTGGAGTCCTATTTACCTTCCTAACTGCCTCTGTGTGATGAGGAGACTTCACTGGGCTTTCCAAGATGACTCCTAATTCATTTAAACAGCACATACTATTTTAATCATATCTGTTTTCACAGATACCACATATTTTTATGAACTGTTCTTTTGCTAACTTTAGCTTTCTTTTATGTGAAATGTTCTAGATCAGATAAGTAATACAGTATTCAAAGATATAATGATAAAAAGTTATGTTAGCTCAGTGGTAAAGAAATTGATGCTTCAAATATAATGTTAACTATTTCTACAAATATGTGAGAACTCCATTAAAAGATTTTCATATGAGTGAATATTGAAATATTTAACACTTACGAAAGAGATTTATGTGCCTCTCTTGTTTTTCATAAGTGTCTTTGCCATTTTACTAATTAACCAAAGATATCTGTGTTTAGACACATTTTATATCCATCACAGCCTATGCTCTTTCTACATTACTTTTTCCTGCGGTAAAATTAAAGCATTCAGTTCTACACACTAATCTTCTTCTAGGTAACAGATTGCAATATTTTGAATACAAAAGTATGAGACAGGAAAATGGGACTTTTGGGCTCTCATCCCAGATCTTCCGCCCAATGTGTGCTGTGCTCCTGGATATATACTGCCTTCTCAGTTTGCCTCAGTTAACTTGTTCAGAGAATCAATGTTGCAGTTTTAAGCGTCTTGCAGGACATCACAATTTTCATGTTTTTTTTAAATGTGATTTCTGCTTATTTTCCCCCAGATTGTATTTGAGTATTCCTAATCACATCTCTCTATACTTGGCTAAAATTATGACTGGTGAAAATGTGTCCCATGCCATAGTCTCAGACTTAAGTTTTGTGGCTGAACTCTATTGCTAAACCATTTCTAGTTCTTTCTAGCCAATTTCAGTTTTCAAAGCGTATTCATTACTGCAAAATTAAAAGAAGGTATTTTGTTCCCCATACTCATACTTTTCATGATCCCAAAGGCTTTCTTTTCAAATTTTATCCTGTTTCATTTGGAAAGAAGTATCATTTTGTCACTTCTTTAAAGCAACAGTTTAATGACATCCTACTTTTGCCCTGCCAGCATGCCTATCACACACTTTCAGATAAAATGTGTTCAGGACATTTAAAACAAAAAAAAAGCTCTATCAGTGGTCTCAGTACAATTCTATTAGTGGTCTCAGTAAAGCATAATTAGTAAAATAAAGATATATGCATATACTTAGATATAATGTATTAGATATAAATTTCTATTACATTATTTTTTCAAATAGTTACTGTGTTCCCTTGAATCACCCCAACTGCATATTAATTTAGTTACTCATTGAAAAATGTGGTGACTCTTTTTTTTGAGATGGAGTTTCGCTCTTGTCACCCAGGCTGGAGTGGAATGGTGTGATCTCGGCTCACTGCAACCTCTGCCTCCCGGGTTCAAGCAATTCTCCTGCCTCAGCTTCCCAAGTAGCTGGGATTACAAGCTCCCACCACCAAGCCTATCTAATTTTTGTATTTTTAGTAGAGACGAGGTTTCGCTATGTTGGCCAAGCTGGTCTCAAACTCCTAACCTCAGGTGATCCACCTGCCTCGGCCGCCCAAAGTGCTGTGATTACAGGCATGAGCCACCACACCCAGCCTGTGACTCATTTTTATAAAGAGAAATAAAACAGAAAAGAGAGTGGATACAGGGATTGAAACACGAATAGCACATTGTAGATACCTTATAAATATTGCTGACTCATTCATCTAGTTCATTCTATAGATATTTATGAGTATTTATTATGTACCAAGCACTATATCTTTTAGCTGAGGCTATAAGAGTGAACAAAACAGGAAAAATCTCTTCTCTCACAGAGCTTACAAACAAACAAGAAATACGAATTAGCTTCCCTGACTACCCTAGGCACTGGCAGTTTTTGTCGGTCAAAAATAGTCATTATCTACAATTTCATGTGGTTTGTCCTAAATGATATGTCAGATGGTGAGAAGTCACATCAAGAATAATAAAGCTGGTGTAAAAGAGAAAGTGATTATATGTAGGATATTACTCTTTTAAATTCGGTAGTCAGGGAAGAAAGAACCTTACATAAGCAAGGAAGCAAGACGATGCAGATTTCTCTGATTACAGCATTTAAAGCTCTGAAGTGGGATTGGGTTTGGTTACTCAGAGCCAGCCTCAGCACCATTGTAGCTACAGCAGGTCGGGCAAGAGGAAAGAGTGGAAGAGGGTGAGGTCAGTGAGGTGGAAGCGGCAAGATCATGGAGGGTCCTATGGTGGGTCACGTGGCCACAAAAAGGAGTTTGATTTTACTCCAATAAGACTGAAAGTTTTGGGACGGCTTTGAGTATAGAAGTAAAATGATGCAATTTCCTTTTTAATGAGATCATCCTGTTTGCTAGGTTAAGAATAGCATCTAAGAGGATAGAGAAAAGAGCAAAGGCAGGGAGACAAATTAGAAAGCTCTTACAACAATCCAGGTAAAAAAATAAGGGTGGCATAGACCAGATAGGTAGAAGTAAGGCGGTAAGAAGCAGTCATATTTGGGATGTAAACTGGAGATAGTGCTGCCAGGTCTTACTACGGATTGGGTGTAGGCTGAGAGAGAAAACAGAGTGGAGTGAGTTAAGATTACTGCACTGTGTTTGACCTAAGCAAATGCAAGAATGGAGATGCCTTTAACTAATGTGTGGAAGATGCAGGTTTGGTGGGCAGGATGGAAAAATCTGAATTCAGTTTGGAACATGATGAATTAATGGGACTTATTAGGCACTCAAGTGGGAATATCAAGTAAACAGATATATAGATTTTGAGTTCGGAGAAGTAGTATAGGATGGGGACATGGGTTTTAGAGTTACCAGCTTTTAAATGGTATATAAACTAATGAAAGACACTAGATGGTGTCACCTAGGGAGTGATTACAGATAATGAAGTGATGAAGGCTAAGGACTGAACCTGGAAATAGTTCCATATTAGAATGTCAGGAGGATGAGGATGAAGCAGCAAATGGCTACTGAGAGACGAATAATCAAGGAAAGAGATGTGCCCTGAAGGCCAAGTGCAAAAAAGTATTTCAGGAAGGAGGGAGCTGATTAATTATGTCAGATATTGTACATGGGCCATGCCAGAAGAAGAATGAGATTTAGCCATTAAATCTAGAAACACACTGGTGACAGTGACAAGAATTAGCCATTGGATTCAGAAACTCATTGGGGACATTGACAAGAATTAGCCATTAGATTTAGGAGTTCTTTGGTGACAATGACAAAAATTGTTTTGATGAAACAGTGGAAATGAACACCTGGCTGGGGTAGTTGCAAGTGAGAATATTGGAAGAAAATAACTAGAGACAACTTTTAAAAAAGAGTTTTCTTATAAGAACAAACAAGCAGTATAGTAGGAAGCAGGGCATTTGCAGGTAAGAGAATTTTTTAAAATAGATGATATGACAGCATATTTATTTTGCTGATGGGAGTGGCCAGGTAGAGAAGGAACAAGTGCTAGTGCAGGAGAGAGAAAAAATAATTACTGGAAAAAATCTCCTTGAATAGGGGAGAGGAAATGGAATCCACTGTAGGAGCTAGAGGTTGGCCTTTGGAAAGACATGGACAGTTTATCCACAAAAACAGTAGGGGAGGCAGAATGTGAAAATACTCTGCTAAAGGAATATGAGAGGGACTAGACTAAGGTAATATACTGGGATTTCCAGTAGTACTAAGGTTCAGTTGGGGTTAGTGTTAAAGTGGATTACTGGCATGGTTGTGAGTTTTTCTCTAGAAATACTCAGATGAGCCTGCAGCAGTGGAGAGATGATGTAAACAAGCTGGAAATTTGTCTAGGTAAAACGAAGAGAGAGAGAGAGAACATGGAACTTAATGATTACAATCATGGACCATGGGATCTAATAGGAGTAATGAGGACACAAAGGAGATGATTACAGAAAAAAAAAAAAAAAGTAAAAATGATTCATGGACCTCTTATGGGAAAGTTGAGATACTAGAAGGAAGTAGGGAGCTGGCAGGATTAATGGTGGTCAGAGAGCAGTTAGCTTGAAATTGAGATGACAGTAAGGGGTAGAGTTGTTGTTATTAGCAAGTTGTAGCATAACAGCTTTCAGAGACACCCAGAAAGCTTGCTAAAGGGATTGCATTGCTGAGCTTCACACTACAGAGTTTCAGATTCCAGATTTAGGGCTGAGCCCCCAAATTTGCATTTCTAATAAGTCCTCTGTGATGCTGTGTCTGTCAGTCTGAGGTCTACACTGAGAACCACTTATCTGGGTTGTGAGCACGGGTCAAGAAACTTGGAGGCTGAGGTATTAGAAGATCACCCACATAATGAATACATGCACAGAGCTAAATCAATCCACACAGAGATCTTTATTCAGTCACTAATTGTGAATCCAATATTAAGTCTGCTGTAAAGTCTCATACAGAATTAAAAACAAAACAAAACAAATACACACACATGAAATCAAGAAATGCCTTCACTCCTGTGAGACAACATTTTA
This sequence comes from Pongo pygmaeus, assembly GCF_028885625.2. Lineage (NCBI taxonomy): Eukaryota > Metazoa > Chordata > Mammalia > Primates > Hominidae > Pongo > Pongo pygmaeus. The sequence continues at coordinate 75,060,147 of NC_072385.2, forward strand.
AAATAATGTCTGTCCCACAGGCGGATGCAGCACATTTTTGGGCTAATTTATTCTGTTGCAAATTATAGAATTCCTCGTGTGCTTTTTGTCCAGAGCAAAGGACGTGTATTTTTGAAATACAACACATAAGTTAATGTTAAATGTCTAGGAGCTCATTAGCTAAAATTTTACTTAACTATTTCCTTAAGTGAATAATATCACCAAATTTATACTTGCAAAAACTTGGATTTTCATGTATGTATTAATGTTGTATGATGAAGTCAGATCAACAAAGAACATTCCTCTATGGTAGTAATATGGTATTACTATGGTAATACTATCACCATCCAAACAAAAAGCCCTTGACACCAGCTTTGTTACAGAGTATTTTAGTTGTGGTGCCTTCTAACTCAGACCCTCAATTATCTTTGAGTCACTTACAACCTTTGAAAATCTGATAAAAACCATGGGCTCTTTCTCTACATATTATAATTCTCTACAAATTATATTAATCATACAATTTTAGGGAGTTTAAGGACCCTATGAAGCACAACCATGTTAAGTATCTTCAATCTAATGAAAAATGACCATAGAACTGCAGCAAAAACACCTTTTGTATCTTTCCTTTGTCCATATCACCCACCATCCTTTCTATGAAAAGTAAACTTCTTTTGTTTAAAAAATCTAATATGTTTTCTAGGCACAAAAAATTGTTTGAATATATCTTTGGTGATAAAAATTAAATCAACAAAAACTGAACTAAACATAAATTTTCTTAGATTCTGGGCATTGTGAGGCATCCAAAGAGATATAAGGTTAGGGCTTTACATCTCAAGAGTTTTACAATATGAAAAGAAACATAAAGCAAACACACATGAAATTTACCTGAATATATATGGGCGTGAGTAAGGACTCCAGAAAGCAAAAGAAGAGATGTCACAACACTGATAATTAATCTGTTGTCAAAATAAGAGTTCAAATATTAAGAGCAACAAAGGCATTGGCTCTTCATGTCAGAATAGTGAAAAAAAAGAGGCTTTCTGAAAGAATGAGCCTGGAGACAGGCCTTGTAAAAGGAGGTGAAACAAATGAAATCAACACATAGAAAGGATGTCTCAGAGACAAAGGCTACCTGTTGGTCTGAAATTTGAGATGTTTGCTAAGTTCAACAAGATGCACCACACCTGTCATTGGAGAGTGAAATGGGCTGAACAGTGTACAAGATCTCAGTACAGCAGATGAGCACATTCAAATTAATGCAGAAGCTAAGTACTATAAAGTCTCCTCCAGGAAAGTTGCCTCCCGTGCTCCCTGTCAATGCTTAGGGAATATTCTGCCATCAGCCTTGTTCAAAACACACACTATCATCATTGTTCCCCTTATTACATATCTGTGAGGCCTTTACAGTTTCCAAAGATGTTTCCCACATATGGCCACATTTCTTGCTGTGAATAGTAGTTGTGTGGATCTTCATTAAGCAATTTCAGGGAGACAAATAAAATAAAGAAAATGGATGCAATTCTTTGACCTATGTAAAATCTTGCAGGATTAAAAATAAGTCATTAAGAAGTCACAGAGATTGATGTAACTAGCACCAAGAGAATAATGCAGCAAGCACATTTGCTATTGTTTCTTGTAATACCCATGTTAGGTCGAGTTTCAAGAGTCAAAGAGAAGAAGAATATAATTTGCCTCTGGATAATTAAAAAGAAAAAAAGCATCACAACCTTCTGAATTTCATAAATTATTGAAACAAATGCATTTTGCTCTTATGTTTCTTTGACCAAATTCTCCAAATTAAATAATGCTGTCAAAATTAGAAATACACACGGTATTTTATTATTAAGTTTTCTGGTTAATTCAGATATAGTATATTGAACATAATCTAATACTTTTTTTCATAATTTGCAACCTTGAAAGGTCTTCTGATCATGCTGATCATCAGTGATCTTCTGGGGCAGCATGAAGACTAATAAGACTGAGTTGAAGTTGAATGGACTTCAGTACTAAGGTGAACAAGGCCAGTGCTGAAAAACAAATCCACTTAATTAATGGTTATGGTGAGTAAGGATTTAAGTCATTAGGCTTTTAAATAAAATAACAATTTTAAACTTTGCATTTTAATTATTTTAACTATCCACTGCACCTCCTAGACCTGGCCTCACTAGCCTTAAAACTTCATTTTATGCCTTTATAATATGCTTTTATTAAAAAACTTGAGAAGTTTAGCATATCTTAGATATATATAATGAAGATCTGACATATTGAGAAAAGCTATCTTTTCTGAATACTCAAAACATTCTATTACTCAGAACTTTTGCAACTTTATAAAGGAAGCATAAAGAAGTCTGGAATAACAGCTAGATCTCCCCCGAAACATGCTGGAGTCAGGTTCTGGAAAATCCTGAGGCATTTTCTGACTCCTCAAAGGCCAAAATACAATACATTTGATTTAATTTTTAGAGGAAATTAATCTGGCTATAGTTATTGGAAAAGTAATCATCTATAAATTATATATGGAATACACACAGATGAATATTTGGTTTGCACTTTTTTCAATCACTCCAGATAAGAGTTCACTATATTTGTATTCATTCTTCTTATTATTTTAGACACAGGGTCTTGCTCTGCCACTCAGGCTGGAGTGCAATGGCATAATCATAACTCACTGCAGCCTCAAACTCCTGGGTTCAAGTGATTCTCCCACCCCAGCCTCCCATGTAGCTGGCACTACAGGCATGCGCCACCACACCCAAATAATAGTTAAAACTGTTTTTTTCTTTTCTTTTTTTTATTATACTTTAAGTTCTAGGGTACATGTGCACAACGTGCAGGTTTGTTACATATGTACACATGTGCTGTGTTGGTTTGCTGCACCCATTAACTTGTCATTTACATTAGGTGTTTCTCCTAATGCTATCCCTCCCTCCTACCCCCACCCCACAACAGGCCCTTGTGTGTGATGTTCCCCGCCCTGTGTTCAAGTGTTCTCATTGTTCAATTCCCACCTATGAGAGGATCTCACGATGTTATCCAGGCTGGTCTCCAATTTCTGGCCTTAAAAGATCCCGCCACTTCAGCATCCCAAATTGCTGGAATTATAGGGTGTGAGCCACTGTACCCAGCTCCTCTATTCATAATTTTAATCACTAACACCAAACTCTCCTCTCCACAACTATCTACCATAAGGTAGTTGAAAAGATGAGTGAATTGTTCAGTAATATGTGCTAAGTTTCTGATTTGCCATGAAAAACTGTACACACTATCCTGGAAGTAAAAGATCTAAGAAGAAAACCCAAATTAATCCAGGACCAGGAAAAAAGCACAGGGTATATATAATTTCACCCAATAGCAAGTACAATCTCCAAACTACATGTAAAATTTTGCTGACTGGATTGAGGCAAAAAATTAAAAAAAAAGCAAGCAAAAGTTGTGTGTTTTTTTATGTAGTAAAAAAAATTGGATAATCATATGCTCTGCTCCACTAGGAAAAAATAACAAGATTTAAAATTGTTGTAATAAGGCAGTGGTTAAGAGTACAACTACGTTATGTAATTATCATAGTTATACCATTAGCCAATGTGAATTACTATACTTATTAAAGGGACAAAAATGACTCTGTGCTTAGCAGATATAGATAAGTTATAGTAAGGTTTGCAGGCTGAGAATAAAATTATGTCTGTTTTGCAATAAAAATAATGATTTTAAATAGAAAATAATAAATAATGTGAGTGAATATGCAAGTGTAAATAATTAGTTTAACTTTTATAGAGGGCAAGACCTCAGTTTTATTATCAATAGTGTATCATATTTGTGTCAGCTCTGTACAACCATAGCCCTCTTTAGTTAAAGCAAACATTTGGTGTGTCATTATGGCTTTAATGTCTACATAAGCACATTCCTATTTTTTTTTCTTTTTTGCTTTTTGCACCAATGCAGAAAGAACTGAAACAATTTTCAAAATCTTTTGAACCAATTGTTATTTTATTTTATGTTTTGACACAGGGTCTCCCTCTGTCACCCAAGCTGGAATGCAGTGGTGCATCTCAGCTCACTGCAAACTTCCGCCTCCTGGGTTCAGGTGATACTCCTGCCTCAGCCTCCCAAGTAGCTGGGACTACAGGCACAAGCCACCACGCCTAATTTTTGTATTTTTTTGTAGACATGGGGTTTCACCATGTTGCCCAGCTGGTCTCGAACTCCTGAGCTCAAGCGATCCACCAGCTTTGGCCTCCCAAAGTGCCGAGATTACGGATGTGAGTCACTGCACCCAGCCCCAATTATTATAAATAGTCTTTTCTTCAAGCCCAAGTCAAAAGCTTGGGAGATATACTCGACATCTCCCCACACTGAATCAATTGCTAAGATCTGTGAATTCTATAACCTAAATGCTTCTCAAATCTGTTCATTTCTTTCCCTTTCTACTACCAATATTCCAGTCCAAGTTACCCACATTTATCACCTCAATTCCGTCAACAGGACTCTAATTGGCCTCTCTTCTTATGTCTTACTCTGAACCAGCCATGGCACTCTAATAGAACCATGTCACTCCTAAACTTCTAACGGCTCCTAAGGATAATTTCCATTATCCTCTCCTTGACCCACAAGCCTGCACAATCTGGCCCCCAACCCACTCCCTAGCTTTGTTTCCGGAGAACTTTGTTATTCCAGTGCTTCCCACCTTTTTCCAGATTCTTCAATGTGCGATTCTGCTCCCTCCCTTAAGGCTTTCCCGCTTCCCCTAAGCAGTTGCATACTCAGCTTAATGGTCACTTCCTCAGAAAAGTTCACTTTGATATCTATCAAGGTCAGCTCAATAATTATGTGTACCATATACCAGCCTGCTGTATAATTATCACAATGCTAATTATTTGTTTACATATCTATTATCCTTGCCTCCCGTGCCCTGCATGCACATCCCTCCTAAACACACACACACACACACACACACACACACACACACACACACACACTCTGCATGAGGGCAGGGACCATGTCAGTCTTGTTCTCTCCCGGATCTCCAGCCCCAAGAAAAATTTATGCTATATACAGTTTAAATGTCCACCAAACTATTGTATAGTCTCACTCCTGGGGAAAAAACAAAGATGCTCCATAAGTTAGGTGTTGAGAGCCAAGGATGGCTCCATTAAAAAATAAACCTGGTTAGCCAGGCACATTGGCTCATGCCTGTAATCCCAACACTTTGGGAGGCTGAGGAGGGCGGATCACTAGGTCAGGAGATTGAGACCATCCTGGCTAACAGGGTGAAACCCCATCTTTACTAAAAATACAAAAAATTAGCTGGGCGTGGTGGTGGGTGCCTGTAGTCCCATTTACTCAGGAAGCTGAGGCAGGAGAATGGCGTGAACCCGGGAGGCGGAGCTTGCAGTGAGCCGAGATGGCACCACTGCACTCCAGCCTGGGACACAGAGCGAGACTCCATCTCAAAAAAAAAATAAAAATAAAAAAAAAACCTGGTTAAAGAAATGCAGGAATGAAACCATCTTTTCTGAAAGGTTCTCGGCCTTGCTTACCCTAAAAGTCTTATTCTGAGCATCATTAAATTAGGGACACAAATAGCTCCTAGACATCGTTCAAAATGTTGTAGGAACATCCTCTTAAAACAATTTTGATGAAAACACTTTCTAAACTATAAAGAGCTGTGCTCTACAAATGTAAGTTACTACTGCAATGTGTGTATATAAATGTTGATTTGAAGATGTATTTAGATATAATTATAAATATTTATATTTCCCCAACTGTGCTGTGATTTTTCTCAAGGGTAGAGTTTGTGTCTTCTTTTTGTGAAGGAAAAATTGTCTTTGTTTTTCAAAGCTAGAACAAGTAAGGACTTCTTTTCTTGATCTCACCCAGTAATGAGTATACAATGGCTGCCTGAAAACGCTTCATGAATAAGAGTTCAATGGTCTTTAGTAATCAGGGGGCAAGAAGCCAGGCATAGTGACAGGCCCTGCAAGGGGCAGCTAGCAAACAGATTACACACAGCATCACCAAGGAAAGCTTGTGCACCACTCTGCACTTTGCATTTAAACACGCTCACAGATTGATGCAGTGATGCCAGTTCCGAGTATGAAACACTCATGATTTACAGAAGGATTTATATGGGAAGGGTTTTATCTCTGTAATTTTTCTCAGAAGTCCAGTCAAATGGCAACCAGCAATCTTTTCTTGATATCCAGGATTAAAATTTACAGATTTAGCAACAGAAACATGAGTATATTATATAGCCACTTATTTCAGATGAGTTCATAATTATTACTTCTAAGTGCCAAAATTTTTCAAAAGAGTAACTTTTTTTGCCTCTAATAAAAAATTTAATTATACTAATATAAACTTAGAAAGCATTTAACAAGGAAAGAAAAATATGAACAATACAAAACCACTGAATCAAAACAGTATGGTATCGGCATAAGAATAGTCACAGAGATCAGTGGAATGAACTAGAGAAACCAGAAAAAGGCAATAGCAGGAATTCAATATATAGAAAGGTACAATTTCAACTGAGTGAAGAAAGGATAATTTATTTAAAAATAACAATGAAACTAGTGGCTATCCTTCTGAGACAAAAGAAATCTCATGTACCAAAGTTCCAATTTGTTTAAAAATTTAAATATGAACCTAAATCCATAAAAACATTCAGAGAAACTTTAGCAGACTGCATGTTCAACCCAGAGATTAAAGATAGAAATATCTGAATGTATAAATATTACACTCTTTTATATGACAAATAATTCTATAAACAAAATCCATTGACAAATACTATATTAATTTTACAATCCAGATGATACAAAAAGTTTTAAAATCTAGATCTACAAATAGCTTTTCAAATTGATTAAAAAACAAACAAGATATACCAACCACATTCATCAACCTTGAAAATATTTTGCTAAGTGAAAGAACAGATACAAAAGGTCATCATTTATATGAAATACCCGGAATAGGTGAATCTCCAGCAACAGAAAGCAGAGTGGTGGTTGCCAGTGGTTTTGGGGAAGAGGAATGAGGAATAACTGTTAATAGGTAGAGTATTTCCTTTTCGGGTGAAAAAAAATTTTTGGAACTAGATGTAGGTGTGGTCACACAACATTATGGATGGACTAAAAACCACTGAACTGTTCACTTTTAAATGGTTAGTTTTATGTTATGTGAATTTCATCTCAGTGTTTAAAATAAGACAACATACTACCCAACAGACGTACAAAGCATTTGCATACACATATTACAAACTAGTCCTAATGGCCAATAAAATTATAAAAAGATGTTAAGCCTCTCTACCAGACAGAAAAGTGCAAATCATAATACCATGAGATATTTTATGCTATCAAATTAGAAATAATTAAAAGGAGAAGTAACATCTACTTCTGGTGAAGACTCAGGTAAATGGCTATATTTCAACAACTAGCTGCTACAAATGTAAACTGTTACAGAAGTTTTTGAAAGTAGTCCAGAAATACCTATAAAATTAAAACTATATAAATTAGGTATGCTGGCTCACGTCTGTAATCCCAGCACTTTGCGGGATTTAACATTTAACAAGGCTGGAGGATCCCTTGAGCCCAGGAATTCAAGGCAGCAATGAGCTATAATCATGCCACTGCACTCCAGCCTAGGCATCAAAGCGAGACCCCATCTAAATTTTAAAAATTAATTATAACTAATTAATTAAACTATATATAACCTAGTCATAGCAATGCTATTCCTATGAATCAATCTCAAAGACAAAACCATCAATAGGTAATAATGTATGTTCAAATATTTTCACAGAAACACAAAGAATTGGAAACAAAGAAAACGGCTTCAATAAGGAAATGGTTGAATATCAGCTGATTTCAAGGGACTTTTCCCAATGTCAAGTGACAACATGCAGAGAAGTCTATATAACATGATTCCATTTTTCTAAAGCAAAAGAAATATATATGTTTATATATGAATGTGGGAAAGTCATGGAAGAGTACATAGGGGCCATTACCACTAATGACAGAAGGGGGAAAGACAATATGTAGATATTCTCTTATCTGAGGAGGAGAAAAGAGAGAGGAAAACAGAGGAAGAGAAAAACAAAAAGAAAACCCTGTCTTTTAATATTTATAGTGTCACTCTAAGCAAGTACAAAGCAAAAATCTAAGCACTCAGCAATAAAAGTCCTGAAGCAAAGAGACCCCTGGTCCCATCTGGGTGTAAGAAGTCCAGAATGGGACACATGGAAAGGTTTCCGCTGTTTATTTTTTCAAAACCTCCCCTGGCCACAGTGATTATGGATTGGTTTTTTTAAACTGCTTTTTAGAAGGTAGAATGTGAGATTTGATATCAGAAGCCATTGTACATCTTGTATGCTTAAATAAAGGTTCCTCCCCTTATCAGCAGTAAGACTTTCAGAAAGTTATTTAAATTTTATAATCCACAGTTCCTTCATCTATCTATCTATGCTTTTCAAATAATAGTACCTAATGGACAGGATGTTGTCAGAATTACATTAGGTAATGCACTTAAAGGTTTTAGCACAATGCCTGGCACTTAGTGAGCTTTCCATCAATGAAAGCTGGTAAAAATGGAGTAAGAAAGCAAAAATATAGATAACTCCAAATCCAATACTTTTACCACTACCCTTGCTCATGTTCCATTACTGGAATTTTAAGAGTTCTCCAATTAAAAATCTACCAAATGAAATGGTCTTGTTTTCTTAAGATTATAAAGGAACTCTCTTTCTGTTACTCATGAATAAGTATTAGGGCATCTCTCCCTAGAAAAATACAACAGGATTATATTATCAGTGACTCTAGTATGAGAGTGTTTTTCAAGGTGTTTTAATTTTTTTCCCTTTTTTTAAATATTAAGAGCTCCATGCAGTCTCCCTATAAAATTTGTACAATACTGTGTAGAATGGGTATAGTCATAATAACTGTTTCATCACAGTGCTGTAAACCTTGTAGTGGCTTACATCTCACTAAAAGTCCTGATGACAGCTTTCAAGAATGGATTCCCCCAGGATCGGGCTCCCCATTACTGATCTAACCTCATCTCTAACTAATCTCCCCCCACCCCATCTTTCGCCCTCATCCACACTCCCCTCCTTGGTATTCCATGAGCATGTTTGGCCCTCTGCCTCCGGGTCTTTGCACTCACCTCTCCCTCTTCCTGGAATGCTTTTTGCCCAGATATCCATGTGGCTCCATCTTTCTCTTCTCTCTGAGCTTTGCACAAAGGTCACCCTCTTATTCCCTAACCTGCCTATGTAAAATTTCAGCAAAGCAAAACTAAACTTTAAAAACAAACAAAACCTCTTGGCATTTTATATCTCCCTATTCAGCTTTATTTTACTTGTTTATCTTATTCCTTATCTGTCTTCCCTTCTCAAACCTGTTATTGTCTGTATCCTCCGTTACAATATAAGGCAAGAATTTTTGTCTATTTTCTTCTATTCTGGGTTTTTGTTGTTGTTGTTGTTTTAATTGAGACAGGGTCTTGTTCTGTCACCAGTCTGGAGTGCAGTGGTTTGATCTCAGCTTACTGCAGCCTTGACCTTCCAGACTCAAGTGATCCTCCTACTTCAGCCTCCTGAGGAGCTGGGCCTACAGGGATGTGTCACCACGCCCAGAAAATTTTTATATTTTTTGCAGAGATAGGGTTTTGCCATATTTCCCAGGCTGGTCTTGAACTCCTAGGCTCAAGCAATCCTCCCGCCTCAGGCTCCCAACGTGCTGGGATTACAGGCATGAGCCACCTTGTCTGGCCCCTCTTCTGTATTTCTAGTACCTATATAAGTGACACATCACAGGCATTTCATAAATATTTGCCTAATAAATAATAAGCATTGTTTAAAAATTGCATTGACATAATAGATATTATATGTATACATACATGTAACATTACATATGTACAAACACATAAGTATAACACAATCATGATTAGTAACTCATGTAAAATGTAAAGAATAACATGTGACAAAGACCCCCTCCTTAACCTAACTTTAATCAGGCTCCTCTGAGATGTGTACTCATCTAGGCTTGACCTTGGTCTTTCTTCTCTGTCCTTGTACAATCCAGTTTGAGCAAGAATCCTGCTAAGTCAGTGTAGGGAAACCTCCTTACCCTTGGTGTCTAACCACCCTGGATATCTTATCACCCTGGCCTGCCTTCAGCAACAATTCTGCTGAGCTGCTCTCATAAGAATCTCTCACCCTTAATGTCTCCGCTTAGTAATTTTCCATCCACTGATCCCCACCCTGCTCACCCTGCTCACCCCGCTCCTTGTCTATAAATCCCCACTTGTCCATGTTATATTTGGAGTTGAGTTCAGTGTCTCTCCTCCACTGCAAGACCCCATTACAGTGGTCTCTATACCTATCATGATGCCTACCCTCCTTGAATGAAGTCAAGAATAAAGCATAAGATTAATGAATTAACCAGGAGAGTTAAATATAATCTTCATATTGTAGAGGTATCACAAAAAGGAAATGATATTTGTGGACTATAGGGGTTTATGGGACTGAGCTTTAAAAAACAACATCTGATCCAAGAGTAGTAGCTCTTAATAGTATGAAGTTATCTCTAATTAAATAACACAGACGGAACAAGATGTTACAAGTGAAAGATGTCCTCTTAATCCTGAACTTCAGATTCTACCATAGAAACACATTCCCTAGAATAATTGATGTTGCCCTATAGCTACTACTTAGTACAGTTTGGGTCCTGATCACAGGAGAGATGACAGGGTAGGCATCTCTCAGGGCAATGAATAGATGGCATTGCCACACTGTAATAAAACAGAAGTTAATTCTCAGAGAGATCTAAAACTTTGACTACAGTATGAAACATACTCACTAAAAGAGGAAGAAAAAAATTATCCTCATAGGAATTCATATTTTCACAAGTTTGAGGTGAGACATTTTCATTACCATCAGATATAAGAAAACATGAGATCTTATAAAGTCAATTTTAAAAACAAGACCATGTCTGCTAATTCAGGAAATGTGAATTTGAATACACATACTCAGGCTGAGTCAATCAATCAATTTCTGTTTACCTAGCAGCCACCTGGTGGCCAGCTCTTTTCTGAGCACTGTGAAAGATATAAAGGAAACTTTTGACATGATTTTTTTTTTTTTTTTTTTTTGACACAGGATTTCACTCTGTCACCCACGTTGGAGTGCAGTTGCACATCTCGGCTCACTGCAGCCTCTGCCTCCCAGGCTCAACTGATCCTCCCACCTCAGCCTCCAAGTAGCTGAAACTACTTGTACACGCCACCATGTCTGGCTAATTTTTGTATTTTTTGTAGAGATGGGGTTTCACCATGCCACCCAGGCTGGTCTCAAACTCCTGGGCTCAAGTTACCTGCCTGCTCTGGCCTCCCAAAGTGCTGGGATTATAGGCATGACCCACCATACCCAGCTGATCCTTTCTTTCAAAAGAACTGCAATTTATTTAGCTGGGAAGATAAAACAAACAGTCATGAAATAAGTGAAGAACAATTAAGCTTTGCCAGCATCATTACAGTAGAGCAGATTTTGTCATCTCCACAGGGAAGGTGTGATCTGTAGTGAGCCCAGATGGCTGGGATTGGAGTAAAGAGCTGCGGAAGCTGGAGAAGCTGCAGTAAGGCACTGGAGGAGGAAGGGAGCACGTCTCATGAAAGGGGCCGGGGAATAAGGAAGGACACGTGGGTGAAATGAAATTGTGCAGGACCTTAAAATCTCGAATTTGGATTGTGTGCCCATCAAAAGGAGAAACATGAAGATTGAAATCTGATATTCTGTGTTACTGTTCCACAGTCACCTCTCTTTAGGAGACACAGACCTCAGATTTCTTTAGTTTGAGATGACAGCTACTTGGCTTTTCCAAAACCTCTAAAAACAGTCCAGGCAGGAAATTTGCTAGGACTATTACTTCAACCAAAACTTGTTTCTTCAAACCACAGTGATTTTCCACTGTTTATACTTGTCACATTGTAATGTGTTTCTCCTTTTTCTTAGCTGTCGTTGATTTCACCTGACGCAATCAACAGTAATAAAAATCTTCGAAGATGTCCAGTGCTGGCCAACCTTTGAGCCTATCCTGACTCAGACATGGGGCGTTTGGATATATCTCTCCCTCTGGCCAGGGTCCCTCCAGTGTTCCCTCTGACATGCAAACTATTTCCTCAAACCTGTCATCTTTTTCCAGGCCATATGGCCATCCTTCTGTCTCAACTTACAGACGGTATTCCAGCTCCTTGGTTTCTTTCTTCCCCACTGGCGCTGACACCCTGCCTGAACTCTAGCTAATCTGCCTGGGGTCCTGAACTTGGTTCTCTGACTGCTATTATGCTCCTGGTGCCTGGACTCTTCTTCTATACTCACATTATCTTTTTCAGGATAGCTAGATCTGTCTGGAATAATGATAATTGCAAATATTGCCATTAATACGACCTATGCCAGAGGTTCTTGCTGCCACAGCTTCCCATCCAAAGAGCAGATCCCACAGGTATCCTTGCCAACCTGAATTTTTGGATTCCAGTTGAACAGATGCCCAGATCTATGTGGTAAATACTGTGATGTGCCATGCAGGTCTCCCTTCAATAAAAGACCTGTTGTCCTCTCTGCTGGGCGTGCTGTCAGCAGACAGGCTTCCGCTGTCAGGGCTTTCAGGGATCAACACAGTTCCAAAGAGGGGACTTGCTCAAATTCATACTCCTTCTTGGATCAGCCTGTATACAACGACTGACCACTTTGAAACTATAAATATCTGGACACCCTGGTCCAACTCTGAGAGGCTATCCTAGTTTTGGAGCTCCCATGAGGTCATTGGAAGTGGATATTAAGACTGTATCACAGCTTGACTTCTCCTTCTGTCCAGTCTTGATTGCACAGGTGTTGATCCCCAGGGGTCCCTTATAAACATCCTGCACACAAAACGCTATCTCCGAGTTTGTATCACAGGGAACCTAACTCACACCACACTACAACTGGTTTTTCCCTAACGCATATGCTATGCACATTTTGTCTCACTCCCCTTTTGACCTCAGTTCACTGTTAAGGCACGCCTTTTGGTTGAGGTCATGATCATTTTTTAGCAAAATTTTGGGGGATTTTTATGGCCAATATTCCCAAAATCCCAAAATCATTTTTCTTCTAAAAATTCTTAATCTAGAAATGGTTGCATGCTCATCATTAGAGGATCTGTTATAATTTCAGGTACCTTCAAGTTGAAAATTAATCTTTGGATAAAAACCATATTGTATATTTACATGATTTTAGCCTATTTACTTATTGTAATTGAACCTAAATATGAAAGATTTAATAATATTTAGCTTGGAGTAGGAGCCACTATCTCCTTTATCTAGGATACAGCAGTATTCATTGGTAATTATGTGGTTCTCAATGGAAAACACCAGGGGTCTTTTTGGAAAATGTGGGAACCTTTTTGGTTGTTACAATGATGGAGGGGGTCTTTTTGGCATTTAGCAGGCAGAGGCCAGGGATGCTAGGTGTCTTAGAATAAGGAAATCAATCCCATATACAACAAAAACTGACCTATATCCTGAATAATTTTCTGTTATCTTGAAAAACATTCCTATAGTGGAAAAATCCATTAATTATTATTATGCAAAATAACCCATTTTACATATAAACACAAAGCATTTTTTAAAAGTAAAAAAAAAAATGCATTTTGCCAAAAGTTTAACATAAACAGAATTTTCTGGAACTACAACTACCATGTAACTAAGGGAAGATTATATCCTGTTTTTTATAAATGTACCAAGAATTATTAGTCATTTGGTAATTCGCTTCACTTGGTAGCCAATACATCACAGCTCTACCAGCAATGGTCACAGTCATAGCAATCATACACAGGCAAGCCCTGCCAACTTTGTTCCATCTTCCGATCCAGTCCCACCATGCGTTTACATCCTGAGATACGGATTATTTTATTATAAATCACGTTCCCTTTTCTTATCTTTCATAACAATTTGGTGAACTACATTAAGTTTTTAAAATATTTATGTGTGTAGCAAGTTATGTTAAATATGAATTTAATCTCAGGATAGTAAGTGGAGTCATAAAATGTTTATAATGAAAAGAGATTATTGGCTCAAATAAGGTTGAGAAACATTCATGCAGAATACTTTACCAGTTGTCAAAGGAGTCAGTTTATATCTTTATCAAATAAAGCTTTTGGAGCAAAGAAAACATAAGTCTGTGATCACAAAATACTAACCCTAAAATAGATCCATAATCACTCTTCATATTTTAATTCATGTTCATTAAAACATGACAATAAACTGCTCAAGTGAAACAGAAATAAAAGCAACTACAAAATTGCCAAATACTGTTCCTCATATTCCTTTTCTGTACATATTTTCTAAAGGAGAAGGCAAATGTATCTCCCTACAGAGACAATGTTTTATTTGAGCCTTTTAAGTCAGATTTTTTATTTTTATTATGATTTTTTTTGACACAGGGTCTAGCTCTGTCACCCAGGCTGGAGTGCAATGGCACAATCTCAGCTCACTGCAACCTCCACCTCCCAGGTTCAAGCAATTCTCGTGCCTCAGCCACCTAAGTAGCTGGGATCACAGCGCCACCATACCTGGCTAATTTTTGTAATTTTAGTAGAGACAGTGTTTTACCATGTTGGCCAGGCTGGTCTTGAACTCCTTACCTTAAGTGATCCACCTGCCTCGGCCTTCCAAAGTGCTGGGATTACAGGCATGAGCCACTGCACCCAGCCAAAGTTAGAAATTTATATATTTCAAATGATTTTTAAAAGACATTAGTAATATAAACTTTATGCGGTGCCAGATCAGACTAATGGCTTTCATCTAAAAAACTATTTGATAAGACAAAGTTCCAAAGTAAATGCAAACACTACTGTAGCTATCAAGCCACTGAGACTATGAAAAGGGCTAAATTCCAAAGATTTCCCTCTCATATTACCATACATACGCTACCATTAAAAAATCCGTAAGACTGTTTAATTAAAAATTACATGCTTGCTGTTATTGCAGCATACAAAGGCCTTCGTTGTAAAATAAAACACACCTCTCTGTGCTTTCAACTTCGGCTAATATGTAATAGTAATGTTAATGGATGTAATAATAAGTTGAATGTAATTTTAAACGATATCTATAATAACTTCTATTGTAAATAATATTTTTGAAAGTTTAAAGTATTTCTGTTTTAAAAACTGTCAGGGTAGAAACATTTATTGCTATTTTATTTTTATGTATTTATTTATTTTTGAGACGGAGTTTCACTCTTCTTGCCCAGGCTGGAGTGCAATGGTGTGATCTCGGCTCACCACAACCTCCGCCTCCCAGGTTCAAGAGATTCTCCTGCCTCAGCCTCCGGAGTAGCTGGGATTATAGGCATGTGCCACCACGCCCGGCAAATTTTTTGTATTTTTAGTAGACACAGGGTTTCTCCATGTTGGTCAGGCTGGTGTCGAATTCCCGACCGCAGGTGATCCGCCTGCCTCGGCCTCCCAAAGTGCTGGGATTACAAGCGTGAGCCACCATGCCTTGGCCATTATTGCTATTTTATAAATATGGTCAAGAAGGCTGCCCTGGACATTTAAAAACAAAAAAGCAAGGACAGAGCTGGAGACAAAGCAGGCACTGAATGTTCACCTTGGTCCACTTGGTCTCATCACAACTTCTGAAAGTTAAGAAACACTATGCCTAGAAAGTACTGTATTCGCATTTTGTTTTGAAATTCAAGAAGAAGAAAAAGTGAATGAGAGATGTAAAGAAGTGAAGAAGAAAAAGTGAAAAGAGATGAAGAAGGCAGAAAAAGAACAATTTCTCTTACTTGAAAAACTTCTTGTATTCTTAACATACCGTTTTTAACCTCAGAATAATCTGTGGTTGCAATATTGCCCAATTATGTATGTTGTATCTGTTCATTTCATAAATTCCTTTCTGCTCTTCCCTTTGTATACAAAATAATGTTTTTAGGTGTGAAGAGATATGCTTCTCTGAAACACCCTTTTACTCTCCATGGCCTATTATTCTCCCTAAAAACAATTATTTCTGATGCTGTACAAAAGTATTTTAATCTCACCTTGATGTTGGTAATAGACCTTTGCTTCAGTAAAGCCACAGAGGAAAACACTGTATTTACTCTTACAATACTATCATTCCTTCTCCTGGTTCTCTACTGTGGGTATGCAAACACAAACATTTTTGTCACTATATCGCCACTCTCTTATCCCCTCCACACACATAAACCTTCCCAATTTTCTCTAAAAGAAGGAACTTACATATTAATCTTCAGTAGTAGTCTTTATTAAATCATGTGATTCTTTTTCCTTTAAGGAGGAATAGATTCATTCCTTTTCTCAGCCATCAGAGGCAATGTTAGTTGGTGTATACATTTTATGAAATGTTCTCCTTGCATTCTGCAGTTCTTGTTCTTTAAAAGCGGGGAGAAGGCCTGATTAAAGCAAAAGGACAGTTCGAGGCGGTACCATAGTTGACACTAATTCATTATTAAATAAATATTTTTTGAGTATCTACTAGGTGCCAGGAACACTATTATTACCTGCTTATTATTGTATTGCAGAGATGAGCAAAAAATAGACTTAGCCCTTGTCCTCATAGACATTGATCAACTAATTAAACCAAGAAAGGCATTCTACAAACTGTGGTTCAAGATGTCATGTGAGACCATCGAAGAGCATCATGTGCCTTTGAGGAATCAAAGGCTTCCCAGGGGAAGTGAAGAATGAACTGCTGACTAAGGTCAAGTAAGAGGTGACCAGGTAAAAGGGGGAAGGATTACAGAGAGAAAGAGTTCACCGCAGAAGGGGGGAAAATGTCTCAATGGCTACATAGCAGGAAAACAAAAGGCAGTGAGTCAGGGAGTGGTGTAACTGGAGGCTGAAGTAATAAGTAAGGTTTGGATTACACAAAGCCATATGGGGCTGGGAAAGCCTTTGGTCTTTATTCTTGGAGCACATGGAAATCAGAGGGGAATTTAGTTACATGTAAATGGTAGGGGAGTAGCTTAAGAAGTAAAAAAGGCCTACCCAGTTTATAAAAGCAATTAGAGATAGTGCATTTAAAAAATATTTTACAAATAAATGCAAGTTAATCATTATGGAAAACTTTTAATAATTATCTATCTAATCATCATGCTTCACAGTTTCATTTCAACAGCCATGATTTATTCCATGAGGCTAAAGAAAAAGAGAAAGAAAATAACGAAAAAACCTGAATAGAAGCGTATAAATTATGTAAATTGAATTAAATTAAATGAATTAAAGAGTAAATACATAAATTATGTATATGCATTTTATATTAACATAACAAAATAAATTATTTAATTTAATAAAAACTATTCCACATTAAAATATAACACAAACATATAAAACCAAAATTTTATACACTCATAAACTAATTTTTGCTACACAGATTAGAATAAAGAGCAGATTTGGAATCTCAAGATTTAAATCCATGAAGTTTCTCTGTGTTTTCAATGTCATCACTTTTATCCTTATCTAGGCCAGAATTATTCACAGCAACATAAAGAAATAGACTTATTTGTTAGATGAATTAATAAACTTTCTCAAATGTTTAATATATAATAAATCAATCTAGGTAACTTATAAGTATTGTCCCTATTATAATAGCTGCTGTTAATAACACGTTGAAGAAAAGCAAGGCACAAATGTTTGCCTTTTCTGTGCCTCCAGGCAGATAGGGAATCCACACTTACGAGGGGAAGGAGGGAAGCTCAGTTTCATTCCACTATTGATCTATCAGACAAGAACTTAATCTTCTTTATAAGCTATTAAAGCCAAGCTCCAGAAATGAACTCACCTGATGCATTCAACACTGATTGTCTCTTTCTAAGAACTGAATATGTCAGTCTTATCTACTACTACAGCTGTGATTCAATTTTTAAGGGACAAGATTTTTCCTTCATCAGTTTTCCCAAAATGCTCCAATTAAGAAAAAGCACTTTTGATAGTGGCCCACAGTAAATGACTAAAACAAAATGAAGACCATAACCCTCAATTTCAGTCAAAGCCTCTGGAGAAAATGGGAGACCAAAAGCATATGTTCATCAAAGGAAATTCAGCACTAGTCCCAAGATCTTGTCCTAGCGTGAATTCTGAAAAATGCTCTGGCAGCATGAAACTAATGTTGAGACCTTAAGCTCAGATAAATCTTGGAAATTCAAAGGGAAACTCAAGGCAGTTGTAAATCTGTCTTTACTGCATATACATTTCAGCAGAAGCTTCTATATGGAGTATTAGGTTATATGACATCCCATTCAGCATCTAACTGCTTCATAAGTATAGGCAGCAAGGTCATTTTATATTTACAGGGCAACTCCAAAAGTGCTAGATGCTATACACTGGGGGCAGGAGGAGGAGGAGGCTCAACATGTTCGGTTTATTAGGAAAGGTTAATAGCACAAATCCTCAGTGACCAAAGAGAGTTCCCTTTGGCTCAGCTTTCTGGCTTTCATTTCTTCTTTCTAGGTCCCTTTACAGTCAAAAATTAAATACTGGGAGAAGCAACATTAAAGAGTTATCTCTACAGTGTTCTAAGGCTCTAGAGGGTATTTGCCTGCTTTAGTATGGAAATATTGCCTATTCCCTAATATAATACAAAGAATATTTCCTCTGGATGTGTTGTTAGCTTGGTTTTCTATGGTAAATGAGAGAGGAGAAAACATCTATTCCCTACAGCCCTACCCCTGACTTCTCCTTTATTTCTCTATATTCTCTGCAAATATATATAATATAACACAGTCCTATCATAGGCTGTTAGGTTTCCTTCACAAGGTCTGATTTTCTCAGGCTCCCCAAACATACTCACCTGAATCCTTGCACATGATTCCTAATGAATTCACCCACAGACAGGGATTATAGCAAAGTGCAGGAAGAAGCAAAGGGCCAAGAGCAACATTCCACTGTCTCCTCTAATGTCCCACCCAACTATCTTCTGGAAGCTTCTCTAAAACAGGTAACGAGGCCACGTTGAGGAGCCAAAAAGGCACTGGCTAGTGGAGCTCCTCCCTCAGTGTTTGCCCACCTCCACTGCCCTTCAGCCTCCACCCCAGCAAAAGCATCAACCTCACTGCTATTAAAGGTGCTAATGTATGTGTGCATTCCTTTAGAAACCCAGGGAGTTGAAGGCCTCAATATTTTCAGAATGCCTAACATATTCAGGAAGATGGGATGCAGTATGGGGTCTAATGTTTATTTATTGCAAAAGTCAAGGATAGCTGGAAGTCCATTAAGAGGATGTTTCAGCAGATTATATTAATTTGTAATTAATTTTCAGTGGTATTTATGAGAGAACCCTTTAATCAGCATAATTCAAACTTTGAAAATTATAATATTAACTAGTATTAATTAAATAATAATTTATAACTTTCAATAGTTTTAATTATCTTTTGATTAAATTACCTGTTAGTCAATTCCACATTGCTTTTGATATTAATTAGCTAACTTAAACATGATCTACTGAAACTACTCCCCTGTGGATTAAGGCATATTGTCTAAACAGGTCAACACTGAGATACTTAAGTGTGACAATTTAGATTGCATGATTAGCAAAATTAATTGTTTAAGGCACTTGCTTTTTCATTCTTAATTTGCTAGCGGGTAAGGTCTTTAAAATATGCCCTGGGTTTCCCTTGGCCCAAATTCCAAGACATCCCACATTCTGTTATTCCCCCTTTTCTCCTCCCCCGCTTCCTTCTCTATCCTGTTACAGAACATCCTAGTCTTCTGAGACCTAAATTAGTGTCAGCCTATTAATCAGCCAACAAAATATGTCAGAGGAAAATGAAGTTGCAACCCCCACCCCCCTCCACAGGCAGATTACTTTGCACCCTGTCTCAGTGCAGTGGAGCCAGGGACCTCAGCACTAGAGCCCAATTTAGGTCTCCTCTGTGCAGTGACAACCAGCCCAGACCTCATTTTTAAGATGTTAATATTTAATTTAAAGCCCCCTACCTGCAAGTTCTCAAAGATAAGTGTCGTTGACTCTGCACATCGCTCTTACGCATTCGCTGAGGCTGTGCTGCTCCCTGCCCCCACTCCACCCCCAGCATCCCACCCCAGAAATTAAGATATTTTTAAATGAGCCTTCTAAAATCAGCTATCAATGTGACAGTTTGTATTAATCATTCACATCATCAAGAAAAGCAGGGTATACATGACACATAAAGGAAGAGATGGGTTTTATTTTTGTGATGTGGAACAGCAACCAAAAATACGGGTTTCAGAAGTTCCAACTGACCCTCTTCTCTCAAGAAACATCACAGGATTATTGAATTCCACACCAGCTAATATGACATCACTTTATTCAAAGACAATCCTTATTTGGGGAACAGAATCTCCACTAAGAAGGTGTCACGGGCAGTTTTTACAAACCACAATATGCAAGTGGTCGGTCATCTTTGGTTATTCATATTATAACATATTCTAAATAATTTCATCCTGAAACTCTCTATTTACAGTGATTAATGAGGATAATTTATATTTCAGAGCCCTTGACCTTCTCCAGGGCAGTATCTGATATGAGTGTCTGGTACCAGTGTTCAGAATATTGTAGTACTTGAACATGAAAAGCAACAGCAATGACATGAAATAAAAAGAACATTTGTTATGTTCAGAAATTTCACAGATAAACGGGAAAAGAAATTTGTAAGGCCCAAGTGTTGGATGTAATTTCTGACTCGTGTGACATAGTTTTGCCATTTACTTATTTATTTATTTTAGACACAGGGTCTCACTCTGTTGCCCAGGCAGGAGTACAATGGCATGATCATGGCTCACCGCAGCCCCAAACTCCTGGGCTCAAGTGATCCTCCCACCTCAGCCTCCCAAGTAGCTGGGATTACAAGCACACCCCACGGCAACCAGCTAACTTTATTTATTATTTATTTATTTATTTATTCATTTTGAGACGGAGTCTCGCTTTGTCCCAGGCTGTAGTGCCGTGGCGGGACCTTGGCTCACCGCAACCTCCGCCTCCCATGTTCAAGCTATTCTCCTACCTCAGCCTCCTGAGTAGCTGGGATTACAGGCATGTGAAACCACGCCCTGCTAATTTTTGTATTTTTAGTAGAGATGGGGTTTCACCATGTTGGCCAGGGTGGTCTCGAACTGCTGACCTCGTGATCTTCCCGCCTCAGCCTCCCAAAGTGCTGGGATTACAGGCGTAAGCCACCACACCCGGCCACAACCAGCTAACTTTAAAGCAAAATTTCATAGAGATTGAGTGTTGCTATGTTGGCCAGGTTAGTCTCAAACTCCTGGGCTGAAGCGATCCTTACATCTAAGCCTCCCAAAGTGCTGGGATTACAGGCATGAGCCACTGTTCTCAGCCGGTTTTGCCATTTATATAAACTAAGCCTATAAAATGTACAGATAATAAAGAATGGGGTAAATACATAGTTTTGAATTATTTTTGTATCTATTATACTTTTCTATAATTCATGGCCTAGTGATTTTCTTTCAGTTTAACCTTTCAACGCTTATACTACACTTTTTTAAAAGGAGTTGTTTGCTTGCTAGACACAATACAGAACATTCTTTTTATCTGCATATTTGAAAAAGAAACAAGTTCCTTTTTTCCCCAAAAATTGATTTTAAATGACTTGTAATTTTTTGAACAGTGTTAAACTGATTTTCAATGTATTTTTCTGCGCAAATGATTAATAAAATGTTCGACTGCTAAGCAGTTTTTGTATAAATACAAACAACAAGTTCTCAGTTATTTTGATAAAGGTCATAGGGAGTAAGAGGAATAGGGGCAAACGACATGATGTGAACATTTTAGAATACACTATTTTATCTTTATTAAGCCCATAAACAGCAAAACAAGGAGTTTTTTTTTTTAAAAAAAGGTAATTCCCATTTGAAAATAATTAATCTAACATGCATCCAGATCTTCAGTTGCAAAGCACAAAGAGAAATCAGGTGGGACTCATTGGGAAAATATCACTTAAAGCTCAATCTCAGTTGGAAATAACTTATATGTAATATGTGAAATATAAAAAACCTAAGAATAACTGTAATAAGAAATACATGGAAATGAAGAAAACAACAAAGTTTTTTTTTTTTGTGGGGTTTTTTTTTGTTGCTGTTGTTGTTTTTTAGACAGGGTCTCACTATGTTGCCCAGGCTGGAGTGCAGTGGTGCGATCTCAGCTCACTGCAACCTCCACCTCCTGGGTTCAAGCAATTCTCCTGCCTCAGCCTCCCAAGTAGCTGGGATTACAGGCGCATGCCACCATGCCCAGCTAATTTTTGTATTTTTAGTAGAGACAGGGTTTCACCGTGTTGGCCATGCTGGTCTCGAACTCCTGACCTCAGGTGATCCATCTGCCTTGGCCTCCCAAAGTGCTGGGATTACAGACATGAGCCACTGCGACTGGCCAACCACAAAGTTTTATTGAGCTGCAAAACAGGACTTGAATAAACGGAGAGACATATTTCTCTTGAGTCGAAAGATTCATCATTGTAAAAAAAAAATGCAAAAACATTTCCAAACTAATTTATAGCTCTACACAATTCCAGTTAAAACATAACTGTTTTGAATTGGTTGTTCTCATGATCACCTGGCAAAACTAAGAAGAATCAGCAAGAATAAATAAGAATTTGGAAAGAGTATTGGGGAGGGAACTTACACTGTCAGTTATAAAATGTACCATAAAACTACAATGGTTAAAGCAGTAGGATGCTGGTTTCAAAACACCAATTAGATAAAGAGATAAAACACATTCCTGAAAACAGATACAAACATTAGTAAATGCTAGTATTACAATGGTGGCATTTCTATCATTATAATAGAAAGGAGTAAGGTCCTGGGCTCCCTGGGGGAAAAAAATGGAGGTATTTATGTCACATCCTATTAAAAAGAAAATTCATTCCTCGAATAATCCAACATATTTTTTCATCAAGTGCCTGTATATTCTAGGCACTAGTTCTACTTCCCAGGTATAGACTAGTTTAAAAAATAAGAAGGGAGAAAGAAAAGTTCTTGACTTACAGGATCTCACATTCTGGGGCAGTCAGACATATTGGGGCAGCCAGACAATTAACCAATCAACCAATTAACCAATTAACCAATAATATTATTTTAAATAGCAATACGTACTATGAAAAAACTAATCTAGAGTGAAAGGGCAGAATAATAGAAGGCAGACCCATTTGAGATAGGAGGGTAAGGCAGGGCTTTTCTGAGAAGCTGATATTCGAGAGGGAATCAAGGTAGAGTAAAAGCACAAACCATGTGTACTTGAGGGGCGAACCTTCCAGGTGGAGGTGACTCCGAGAAGAGCTTTCTTGTGTTCAGTAGTTGAAGGGGGCCAGCTGGGTGGAACACAGAAGAGTGGTGGGAAACAAGGGTGGAGAGGAAACCTGGAGCAAGATCAGGCAAATCCCCATAGGCCATGATGGGGGACTTAGCATTTTGTTCTAAGTGTGATGTGGAAGTCATTGGAGGCTTTTGAGCAGCAGAGTGCCACAATCTAGTTTAAATGTTGAAAGATGTATTGTTTTGTGAAAAGCATACTATCAGGAACCAGGGTAGAAATAAGGAGACCTGTTAGGAGCACTTGCTGTGATCCAGGTCAGAGGTGTGATGACTTGGGACATGGTGGCAGAGATAAAGTGATGATAAATGGTTAGATTAGGACACACTCTGAAGGAAAAACCAACAGGATTTGCTTATGTATTACATGTGGGACGTAAAACAAATTATCTAAATGATGCAAAAAAAATAACTAAAACAATATCATCATTTTTTTTTTGAGATGAAGTCTTGCTCTGTTGCCCAGTGCAGTGGCATGATCTCTGCTCACCGCAACCTCCGTCTCCCAGGTTCAAGTGATTCTCCTGCCTCAGCCTCCCGAGTAGCTGAGACTACTGGTGTGCACCACCACACCTGGCTAATTTTTGTATTTTTAGTAGAGATGGGGTTTTGCCATGTTAGCCAGGCTGTTCTCAAACTCCTGACCTCAGGTGATTCACTAGCCTCAGCCTCCCAAAGTGCTGGGATTACAGGCATGAGCCACTGCACCCAGCCAACATCATTATATTAGTTATACAAATATTCAGCCAAAATGAAAACCTTAGATAGTCCGTTCTCACACTGCTAATAAAGACACACCCAAGACTGCGTAATTTATAAAGGAAAGAGGTTTATTTGACTCACAATTCAGCATGGCTGGGGAGGCCTCAGGAAACTTACAATTATGGTGGAAGGGGAAGCAAACACATTCTTCTTCACATGGCAGAGGAAGGAGAAGTGCCGAGCAAAAGGGGGAAAAAAACCCTTATAAAACCATCACATATCATGAGAACTTACTATCACGAGAACTTACTTACTATCACGAGAACAGCATGGAGGTAACCGCCCCCATAACCTCCCATCGGTTTCCTCCCATGACAGGTGGGGATTATGGGAACTACAATGCAAGATGAGATTTGGTGGAGACACAGCCAAACCACATCAGAATAGAAAATTTTAAAAAAGGGTTTTTTATAAATAAAATTAATTATTGGTGAAAGAACAGTAGATGATTCTATAAATCATGTATTTTGAATCTGAGAAGTAGACAGTTACTTTAAGGTTCTATGGGAGGCACCATTATCTATTTAATGTTAGTTTCCTCTTTTGATCTCTGTTCCTAGTAAAAGAGATGCTATTTGATGCACTTGAATGCAGCTCATAGCAGGAAAAAGTTAATTAATCCAAAGTCCCCAAACTTTATTTCAGTAATTCTTTTTAACTCAGCAACTATCAGCTGCTTTACCATGGTTGCTGACTAGGTAACACCACTGATAATTTGAATGTTCACTCTTTATTCTCTCTGCTCAAATTCTACAGAAGGGGCCATATGCTATGATCTAGCCCAAAATTTATCTTTCAAATAAAAAATAAAGATGACATGGTGATACATATTCATGTAATATTTATAATATTCATATAGAGTTATCAAAAACCAAACTTTTAATTATAATGCTAAACTTCTGTCCCATGATTCCTAGAAATTTTTAAAGAAATTGGAATATATAACCAATGATAAGAGTATATAAATTTGGTTCACCAAGTTTACTGACATATTATTATTTGACTGAATTGAAATGATATGTAATATTATTATACACAGTCTGACTTACCCAATGTTACTAGAGACATAGGAAATAAAAATTGATTTTGAAAACTGAGCTAAAAATATTGAATTTGAAAGTGTCCTTTATTGTCATGCATATGTCTACATTCATATCCTTACATTTTTCAAATTTTCCTACAATGTGTGATTATCAGATGTGAGATACACAGATTTATCTCCTTTTTGCTTTTTATCTAAGGCTTTACATAGCTTGTAGTAATATGTCAACAAAATTGGTGATTGTACCTTGACTTGTAAAATAAAACCCACGTTAAGAGTATCATGAATCTAACAGAGCATGCCTTGTGTCGTGATTGGTAGAAAATTGGATATTAAACACTAGGGACAAACTGATCTTCTAATTCTGGTACTTGAGTAAGTACCAAAAGAAAAAAGAAAAAGAGACAAAAAAAAATCATTACTTGGAGTTGATAGTTTAACTGATCATGATCAATTTGAAGTGCTTATTGCTTAAGTAAATGACCTTTGGGGTGATTTCATTAGCTCCACATACTGCAAAAGGTTATATCTGAATTCAATTTTATGATTGAGTCTAGGCATACAAAATCTCAAAATAGTTTGAATGGATGTAAAAAAAAAAAGGCACAGAGTCCTTCTGAGACAAAGACTGGGCTATGAAAATCCTGCTTGGCTTTGCTTTTCTAATTGTCATCTTCACGTGTAAGTAAATATTTCAAATAGGAATGCAATGCACTGATACCATCATCACTTTAAGGTTTGTGGTTAGGAAATGACTTTAAAATTAGCTATCAGTTCTAACTTTTTAGTACTATAAACTACTATAAGTAAAATTTGGTCCCCCTGGATCCATTTCAGTTCTTTGATGAAGTCTCCTTACCTTGATAGAGATGCAATACCCCATAATGGTTCGGTTTTAGTTCTACCTTCCTTTTCTTCTTGAAGTGCTACAAGGCATGTGCTTGTTATTTTATTAAGATAGGTGTCAAATGTCTGTGAAAAGAATTGTATATGCCTCCTTGAGGCATAACAGGCAGGAGAATCAAGAAAGGTGTTTGAAAACCAGATGAGGTATAGACCCTTCTAGTCTTCATATATTATTGGTAGATGAAATAGAGGCAAATATTATCTCTCAATACCCCCAAATTAGGAATACTGGGGTTAGAGAAAAAAATGCTTAGAAGAAATGAAACTATGTTTTTATCTAACTGACCTTGAAAGCAATGTAATAATTCATTTTCTTGATGTTTCCTTCTCTTCAGTCACCATTGCTTTTTAAGATATTTCAAAAATACTTCAGTAGTCCCTGTGCCCTAATATTAACCTCTCTAATAAATAAGTCTCTCCCTTAAAAATTCAAGACCAACTTTTCTATTCCTTTCCATCCTTAAATTTCTCTTTCATCTTTTTCCCTCTTCCTAATGTAAGCCTTTTCACAGTAGGGGTCACTTCCCCAAACCTCAGTCACAACCCCTCCCCGGGTCTTCCTTGGTGTTTAAGGACAGTATATGTGGCAACGGTGGTGGTCAAAGGGGAAGAAAGTGATAGGAAGTGCCTAAGCAGTTAGGGGTGAGTCCTCATTGAAACCCAACCTTCAAGCTGGAAACTGTCCTGGGTAAATTCTTGGACCAAATTGAGAACTCCTCTTCCCATTTGACACACTTTCCTGTGATTGATCCCCATCCTTCACCTGTTTTACATATAACTACCCTTTCCTAATTGGCTTTGTACACTGTCATGCGCACCTTTGTGTGGTATCTTCACTTTGACCTTTTTTGCATACTTACAAGCCAATCAGCACACACTCCCTATTCTGAGCCCATAAAAATCCCCAGGCCCAGCCATATTAGGGGAACGTTCCTGTCTTCAGGTAAGGGAACCACCCCCCACTTCCCCTCTTTTTGCTGAGAGCTTTCCTTGTGTTTAATAAATTCTACCCCACTCACTCTTTGACATTAACTTGCCTAATTCTTCCTGGTCATGAGACAAGAACCCAGACCTAGCTGAACTAAGAAGCAAAAATCCTGCAGCAGAAGGAGAAAACGAGGTGATACTTCAGTGGGCCCTCTTTTTTTTCTTCTCCAACCCCACTGTGGAATCCACATAAAAAACATTTCAAACCACACTGCACCACCTACAAGTCATGTTACTTAATTTGATCACTTGTCATCTTTGAACCTCAGGATTTTTTTGTTTTCACCAAATGAGGCTAAAATCTCCCAATCTGCCTACCTGACAAGGCAGCTATGAAGTCTTTCATATTAATTAAAAAGCACCTAGTAAACTATTTATTTCTTTGAAAAGTTAAAAGATTGCTGTTAAACATTTTATTTTAAAAGAAGCAGGATGACCAAGTGGAAAGGGTTGAAAGCAGAGACCTCGTTTTGAGTCTTGACAGTGCTACTTCCTGGCTGTGTGTTTCTGGGCACATCACCCGGCCTCTTTGCACCCTCATTTCCACATCGCATCCATAAAAGGACTCATAAAGATATTAGCTCTTTTATCACCTATAAAAAGTGGCAATAACAATATTTACATAATTCTATTGCAAAGATTGAGAAAATTATTTCAAAAGTTCATTGTGACTTATGAATACAACAGTTAACAGCTGTCAATGGTGGAATGTATTTCACCAAACTGACTCTATGGAAATTGTGTTTAATATGTACTAGCCTATCTCTTGTTACATAAAGTACAGGATATTCTTCCTCAGTGAAGAGAAATGATTATTGAGGAACTATCAGCAAATCTTTTTTCTGAAACATTGATAACTTTTAAAAATGAATTTCACTTATGAAATTAGCATCACACACTATAATTTTATGATTAATAAATTAGCAATTCAGTGGATTGCTGGTATGGGGTAAAACATATTTTAGCCTTGATAAAAATTTTCTCCTTGACCAAACTCTACTCAGCCTTTTCTGAGCTCTCTTCTCAGGTAGGCCTTGACTTTTGGACTTCCATGTTGTCTCTGCATTCTCCAACTGTAGCAAGAATCCTGTTATGTCAGCTTGGCCATCCTTGATATCTGATCACCCTTGATATCTGGTCAGTTTCCTTATTCTCCACCGTTGTCCAGTCTGATCACCCTGGCCTGCCTTTAGCAAGAATCCTGTCAAGTCCGTTTGCCCAGAAATCCCCCTCACCCTGGTGTTTCCCTGTAGGAATTTTCAATCCACTGACACTCACCCCTACTCCTTGTCTATAAACTCCCATTTTTTCTTGTTGTACAAGGAGTTGAGCCTAATCTATCTTTCCCATTGCAAAACCACAGTGTAGTGGTCCCTACACCTATCTCCACCGTCCTGAGTAGCCTTCCTTGAATAAAGTCTGACTCACTGTTCTTTAATAAGTGTCATGAATAGTTTATTTCTTTGAGGGGCTTCTGTGGTTTGATGAATATTTGATGATTTTAAGAAGAGTTAGAAATAACACTGACATAAAGATAGTGGCCCTTTTGGGGAAAGGTATGGGTTATGATTTGGGTGCTAAAGAAGAAGGGAGCTCCTAGCATGTTGGGAATGCTCTTTTCTTGACTAGAATGAAAGGTGCACGAATGTTCACTTACAAATATTCATCAAAGCTGTGCTGTATGTTTTATATACTTTTTCTGGTTGTGTGATAAAAATTAAGATTTAAACGTCTTGAAAATTGAAAAAGAAAAATGGAACTGACAATTCTGACAACTTTCTCAGTTTACAATGCTCCATGTAAAATAGGGGTTCAATGCTCATTTATATTTTTTCATTTATTTTAATAGCAAAAAATCATTCACATACAATTCTCCTATACATTGAAGGGTTTATGAATGTGAAGAAAGATGGGCCATATATTACAAGGATATCATGATGCACAACTTTTTTTATATTTGCACATACTATCCTCAGAGCTGATATTTCTATATGACTGAACATATGGGGTATGGAAAAAATAATTCCCATACATTTTGAAGATTTAGGAAGATAAATAATTTTGGCCATGCCCCCAAATTTTGGAAATTCTACTTTAAAAAACAAAAACAAAAACAAAGCAAAACATGCCATCCTCTTCCTTCCCCCGAGGAAAACCTCCAACTCAAATGTGCAAATTTTAATAAGAGGGTTTTAGTGTTAAGTAAGATTCAGATTCTGCTGGACTGCCTGAATTCAAATCTTATGTGCCCTTTTTATTAGCAATGTGACTTTGTATAGTTCTATAGTGCCTCAGTTTCTTTGTCTGATAAATGGGTATAGTCATAGTACCTATTTCATAGGATTGTTGTGATTTAATACATATACTGTGCCTACAACAGTGCCTCAAATGCACGTCGGAAATGCTTAATCAGTACTCTGGAAATGAAAGCTTCCTTTAAGGTCTAGACTTGCTCTTCCGAAACTTAGGAATTCCTTCTTATTTAGTCAAGTTTCTCATGTCTTTCTTTGAGTTATTAGTCTGTTTACAACTAGATTCTGCTAAATATTATTTATTTATTTTGTCTTCTGACATTTTCTCTGGTTACTTGCTACCTAAAGCCAACTCCACAATGTGTTCTTCTTTCAAGATATCAAACCTAAAACATTTTTCTGTGGATGACTCCATTAAAGTATCATTTTTCTGATTTCAAAAGACCAGAGGCTTCTGATTCATCACCATTCTATTCCCACTCCACCTCCTTCTCTGGCAGCAAGATCTGACATTAAATTCTAAAGTTCTTGTTCACCAACCATGCCACACAAATAAGTGCTTCTTAAGCCATCTAAAAAATATTTCAAACTATTTAGAGTAAACCACTTTGTAGCCAAGTTAACTTGTTTGTTTTTTTGGTAGAAATAGAGAAAAGGAAGAAAGATGTGGTGATGCAGTTACTAAAGTACCTAAGAATTTAATCATTACTACAATATTCATTCAGATGATATAAACCACAGACTAGGATTGCCAGGAGGAACCTAAGAAAGTATGCCAGTCATCTGTGATAGACAAGAACACTGAATTTCAGCTAGGCCACCTCCTTACCCAAAGCAGTCAAGAATAAACACAAAATAGAACCCGGTTTCATGCCTTCTGGCCCAGTGTTCTTTCTTTCCTCTATCACATGATGTCTCTCGGCTGAAGTGTATATTTTGTGGTATCTCAGAGGAAAGATAATTAAGAATAACCATCCAGACAGCAGAACAACAAAGATAAATGGCTTTTATACATCAAGGTAAAATCTGGCGGAAATACCACTTCCATCATCAACTGTTCAGATAATTAATATTTTTAGACTCCTTAAAGCATAATCACATCCATTCAATACTCCTAGCCATGCTATGAAAAAACTCACTTTCTCTTGCCCAAGGTCATTTCCGAGCTACCTACAGCAGTCATTTATTAAACACCAACTTACATTATTAAACAAACCACTCAACAATTACTGAGATATTATTAGTGCTTGGTGCTGGGGAAGACAAAGATGAAAGAGCTCAACCCAGGTAAACAATGACCCAAAACTAAGTTGAGCTCCGTGATAGAGGTATGCATGGAACGCAGTGAGGGCCTGGAGGATAGGGCTAGAGAACTCTTCTGGAACATACAATGCAAGCTAAGGTTTAAAGAAAGAGTAGATGTTAGCTATTTCAGGCAGTAGGAGAAGGCGGCTGAGGGACTAAAGAACAGGTAATATCAACAACAGCCACTTATATTGAGCACTTGCTATTCTGCTATTCCCTGTGCTTTACCCATTTCAACTATCCTGTAAAGTAGATACTATAATATTCCCCTTTCACAGTTGAGAAAAGCATGGGCCAGAGAGGTGAGGTATTTCTCCAGTGTCACATAGAGCCTTAATTTCAACTTAAGCAGTTGGGCTTCAGGAGTCCACGTGTTTAATAACTGTCCTGCAGTCTCATGCTCCTTCAAGAACAGGACAGTTGTCTGAGTTGCAGAAATGTAATTTCTTGTGAAGACATAAAGGCTGATGAAGGCTGAGTGTGATGGCTCATGCCTGTAATCTCAATAATTTAGAAGGCCGAGGTGGGTGGATTATTTGAACCCAGGAGTTCGAGACCAGCCTGGACAATATGGCAAAACTCTGTCTCTACTAAAAACACAAAAATTAGCCAGGCATGGTAGGGGTGCCTGTAATCCCAGGTACTCAGGAGGCTGAGGCAGGAGAATTGCTTGAACTCGGGAGGTGGAGGTTGCAGTGAGCCGAGATTAAGCCACTGCACTCCAACCTGGGCAACAGAGTGAGATTCCATCTCAAAAAAATGGAAAAAAAAAAAAAGCTGATGAAATGGGCAGGAATGAGGTCTTAATCTGCATTCACTGCCATGCTGTGGTGCTTGGTACTTGGTCCTGTCCTGGCAGTGATACGATGTGTGCCACAAGAGAGGCACAATCAGATCTACAATTACAAAGTTCCTTCTGGAAAGCACAATGGGATAAAATGGAGGGGGTGAGAATATAGACAAAGAGACCACTTAGGGATCTATTATAATAACACAGGCAAGAAATCATAAGGAACAAAACTACGGTAGCAGTACTAAGCATGAAGAAGAAATGATAGATTCAACAGATATTTTCAGATGTAATATTAACAGAGCGTGGTGTTTGACTAAGAGAAGAATCCTGATCTACACCCAAGTTTGTTCATTTTGTAATAGGTAAATGGTGGGGTCATCCCCTTAGATATCTAATGCAGAAAGGGGTGTAGACTTGAGGTACTGTGTGGAAATTAGTTCAGCTTTGGACATGATGATTTTGTGGTATGGTTGAGAGAGGAGAATTCTCTTGCAGTCAATTGAGAGCACAGGTTTGGTCCTCAAAAGAGATACAGGTTTGGAGCTTGGGGAACAATATGCAAGGTATGGTAGGGAGGGTCACAAATGTAAATGAGAGCAGCCAGGTAATAGCTTTAAGGTAGAAGCAGACCAAAGAAGGTAGCAAAGCAAAGAAACAGACCAAAGAAATGGCAGTTTAAGACCTGATATAAGGGGCAAGCCCAAGAAGCTGCTTAACAGTTAGGCAGAAACTCAGGAGATCCAGGTGTCACTGAAGGCCCAGGGAGAAGGGGCTGGGAGGAGAAGAAAAAATTGATCAATAGTATGAATCCTGGCAAAAAAGGACAAACAAGACAAAGGTGGCTGGGTACAGTAGTGTGCACCTGTAGTCCCAGCTACTTGAGAGGCTGAGGAAGGAGGATGGTTTGAGGCCAGGAGTTAGAGTCCAGCCTGGGCAGCATAGTGAGACCCTGTCTTTAAAGAAAATCAAAAAGATAAAGGCAACCAGGACGTAATTGTAATCGTTGACTTTGCACTCACTATCTAACATGGTTTGGATACTTGTCCCCTTCAAATATCATGCTGAAATGTGATCTCCAGTGTTGGAAGTAGGGCCTAGAGGGAGGTATTTGGGTCATGGGGGCAGATCTCTCCTGAATGGCTTGGTGCCTTTCCCACAGGAATGAGTGAGTTCTCATTCAGTTCATGTGAGAGCTGGTTGTTTAAAGAGCCTGGCACCTCCTTTTCTCTCTCTCTCTTGCTCGCTGTCTCGTTATGTAGTATGCCTGCTCTTCCTTTGCCTTCTGCCATGATTATAAGCTTCCTGAGGCCTCGCCAGAAGCTGAGCAGATGTTGGTACCATGCTTGTACAGCCTGCAGAACCGTAAGCCAAATAAACTTCTTTCTTTTATAAACTACCCAGCCTCGGGTATTCCTTTAGAGTAACGCAAACAGACTAACACACCATCACATTTCTTTAAACCATATGAGAGCAAAAACACCATCCAGTAAAAAATGTAAATGGCTCTTCAGACTTTTCAATTTGTTTGTATGTAGAATCTCTGATGTGTATATAATTATTTACTGCTCCTTGAAATGCAAGTGAAATTAAGGAGTAATATGAAGAAAGTGCAACTTACAATTTATTTGGCCATGCTATATACAATTAGAAAACAATCTCAACCAACAAGTTGAACATAAGAGAGCTAAGTGAAATTGTGCTAAAGAGAAAGGGAAAAAAAGTTATGAGTTTAATAAAGACAGTTTCTGAAAGATAAACATTTTATAACAGGTATTAGAGAAGTGCATTGTCAGAAGTTTAAAAATTGTTTAGCAGCATCACAGGTAGAGGTGTGCTAACAAATTAATCCAACAATATATCTTTATTATGCACCCCCTAGACTCCACATTGCCCAAAGCACTGCAGATGATGTCCCAAAGTATAAAGTAGGGTCTTGGATAAGGAAACAGGCTACACTATTACACAGGCAAAAGCAGGGATCAGAAAACAGGTGAAGAGGGGCTTCTCTGTCAGACAGACCAGGGATGGAGTTCCCTGCTCCACCCTTACTAGGCTTTAGGCAAGGTGGGTACTATCTAAGCTTCAGTTTTGTAATTAATCATATAACATATTCTATTATTTCCAGATAATATTATAAAGAGATAATAGGTGACATTTATTGTACAGTTGTTATATGAACTATAACATGCACATTTCTATCTCATTTTATTTTGATATTTATCCTAAGCGATATGTTTTTCTCATTATCCTCCTTTTCTAGATGAAGAAACTGAGGCACAGAAGGGTTCAGAAATTTGTTCGGGAACACACAGACAGTAAGTGGCAGAACTGGTATTTTATCTTTGACTATCTTAGCCTGGAGGAAATGCCTCTCTGGACTATACTCTGTTGCCTCTCAATAAATATCATGGTAGTTCCAGTAAACACAGATGTCTGTTTCATGAAGCCAGAGGGATGATTATGTGATGATAGGGTTCGGATAGGCAGAGGGTGTTCCTAAGAAGGCTGCTATCCACCAAGTCCCTCTTAAACCCAGACACATTAAAATTTTATAGAAGTATATATATGTGTGTGTATATGTAATCCGCATGCATAAATATGTATTTACACACATGTGTATCTGTGTGTATGCATCTACATATATACATATTTACCATGTAAGTACATTCTATTTTTATATATGCATTTATACGTGTCTATATAAAATAGAGCAGGTTAAGAGCAAATAAGCCGCTATGGTGATGCTTTTACTTGCTGAAGTAAAAGCTGTGTTGGGGGGAGCGAAGTTTGAACTCTCAGCCTGTTCCCCTGCTCAGAAGCAGATGACCTGTCAATCAGCAGGGAGGTACCTTACCCAGGAGTGGAAAGACAGTAACCTAACTGCTCCCTACCAATTTAGTTAGGGATTCGTTCTAACTATTATTTGAAGTGCCTAGAAATTAATGTAATATTTCCTGTGCTAATTTGCATTGCCTGCGGGCTGGAAGCGCCCCCTGCGAGGGCCACAGAGTTAGGTAGGGAACTGTATCCAGGGCAACTCCATACAAACTTAACGCAGGAGCAGCCCTTGTAGAGTGGTGCTGACATTGGGATTAGGATCTGTTCTATGAGACCGTGACCAGCTGATAAATTGAAGTGGTAATTTGGGATTTAACCAAACAGAGCAGTAAATGTATTAGAATGATGAAAATCCAAGAGGAGAAAAGACTGGAGGAACCATACAAGCTGGTGAGTGAGGTTTTGTTTTGTTTTGTTTTGATTTTTAAATTCAAGGCTCTCCTTTTGCCTTTGCCTTTGAATCCTGAATTTGAGCATCTCTTCTGCCACTGCAAAAATATTAGTAAAGTGGATTGCCTTTGTTAGTCTAAATTGCCATGTATTTGCAAATATATTTCAAGAGAATGCCACTCAAGAGAAGGCTTCTCTTGGACCCAAATCACAGTGTCTACAACTAACTCTTGACTTTGATGCATCTGTGCCTTGTGTGTAATGAAAGTAGGTGCCGAAGCAGTTGAAATCTTCCCAAACTATCCATCTCTTATTGATTCTCTTGTTCTATTGTGAACAGAGAGACACCTACACGCTAGTTTAAAATTAGGAGCTCCCAAGACTGTGATGTATGAAAGAGACCTGATTTGCCCTCCGGGATTTAAAAGTACAGAATTTTCTCAGCTAAGGATTGTTGGGAACCTTATTGTCCTGGCACATCCTAAACACATTCATTAATTTATTTCCTTAGTCTACAGATCCACAAACCTTTCTAGGATCACTATTTTTTTTAAAGCTCAGTTGCTTATCATTTCATCAAAGTGCTATATAATATTTAAGTGAATAGAATGTAATTTGTGAGCATTCAAGTTAACTGAGAAATACTATAAAATGGAGGAAGCAAAAGGTTTCAAATTCCTTTCACTAAGTTAGAATTTGTGAAAACTAACTCACAAATGATGTTGCTGAATATGTATCAGGGAAAAATTAATCCATTAAAGTTAGCAGTTTATTAAAGAAGCATGGACTACTGAAAACGCATAGACTGTTCTCTATTTCCACTGAAAACATTTCTCTCATTTTTAACACTTTTATTTTTAAAATTTGGTAAAATAAACATATCATGCTTACAGGAAATTTGTCACCTCACTTTCAAAGCAACGGTTTAATTTTAAACTGCTTCCTTCACCTGGAAGTTACTAACATTCGGTAAAAGCCAAACAATTCATCATTTCCTCTAGTCTAAGAATGGCTCAGATGGCAGGGGAAAATTTGCAGGGCTAGAGTGAAGTATGTGGTGATAAGTTTTGATTTTCATTGTAGTGATGGTAATGAGACTGATTCTCCATTTTATACCTTTTTAAAATTTATTTTATTTTATTTTTATTTTATTTTTGAGACCAAGTCTCACTCTTTCGCCCAGGCTGGAGTGCAGTGGCATGATCTCATCTCACTGCAACCTCCACCTCCTGAGTTCAAGCAATTCTCAAGCCTCAGCCCCCCAAGTAGCTGGGAGTACAGGCGTGAGCCACCACACCCGGATAATTTTTGTATTTTTAGTAGAGATGGGATTTCACCATGTTGGCCCTGCTGGTCTCTAACTCCTGACCTCAGATGATCCACCCACCTTGGCCTCCCAAAGTTCTGGGATTATAGGCATCAGCCACCGTGCCCTGCCTATACCTTCTTTAAAAAAAAAAAAAAAAAAAAAAAAAATTTTTAGAGATGGGAACCTACTCTGTCACCCAGGTAGGGTGACAAAGCTCACTGCAGCCTCAAACTCTTGGATTTATGGGATCCTCCTGCCTCAGCCTCCTGAGTTGCTGGAATTACAGGAGAGAGTCACAGCCAGCTCCATTTTATACCTTATTTACCTCTAGGTAATACCTCTGCCTGGAATAGCAACAGTGGATTGAACAAAGTCTTCTTTGGTTTTTTATATGGATACCTTCATTCCACCGGTTCATTTAGACTGCTGCACCTTTGTGCATCCAATTCTATTCACTTAGAATGCCTTCCCAGAGGCGGTTATGCCAGAAAGCATTTACATGAGCCTCTTACAAGACTGCATCTAATTTTGTATTTATAATTTGCACTATTTATCTTAAAAAGGCACCCAACAATATATACGCATCAGGCCTCACAAAACCTGTATCCTCGCCTGACTTACTCAAATCTTATTCATCTTCTAAGACAGTGGTCAATTCCTGCTTTCCTTACCTGACTGATTTGTACCCAGAAACCCTTGTTATGAATCAAGAAAACAACAAAATCTGGCCCGCAAAAATATCAGAATATTCTTCCATTAGCTTTGTCTCTTCTGAAAAATATATCTCTAAATAATGAGAACCATGTTAGTTTGCCTTTTGTGAAAATATTACATACATACTGGGTAAACTTAATGTTTGCTTTAAAGTTCAATATCACTGGTCTGCATTTCATTGAGGTAAATGTTTTGTCAAGGGATGTCCTTTGCTTCCATGCAAACACATTATTGATTTCATGGTGCCTTCCTTCGTATCTAAAATTTTAGATATCAAATAGATTTACTTTTGAGTTTTTCACACTAAAATCTCAAAAACTGAGGTTGAACTTGAAAGAATAAGCCTTATACAAACATGAAGTCCAAACCGAAAATCTCTGCATTCCAAACAAAGGAAGATCCTTAGCATTATGAATAATGTGTCTGTAATGCAATATATTCATTCATTTTTTCATAAAATGGCACTATATATACTCCTGACATCTGGCATATAAAGAACAATTTTGAGAAATACAGCATTTTATAATTCTGAGGGAGAGATTTCTTATAAAGTAAAAAGTTCTAATGTTTCAGAGAATAATTTGTAGAAGCTAAACAGCCACTTCCACTTTCTCAGAAAGCCAAATCTTGACAACTTGTTACCTAAAGACATGTTTGCATTAGAAAAAAGAATTGATGGGAGAAGAGCAAATAAAAAACTCACTTTCCTTACTCTGTTGATGTAGAGCAGTGCTTCTCAACTTTAATGTGCATACAAATCATACAGGAATCTTGCAGATTCTGACTGGTCTGAGCTAGAGCCAGAGATTCTGCATTTCTCACCAGCTGCTGGTGATACTGCTGTTGCTGGTTCCTGGACTACGTTTTGTGTAACATGGGCCTAGAATACATCTCTGTTTTATTCTTCCACACACTCCCTTCCAATTTGCCATTTTTTTCTTTTTGGGGAGAAAAGATCAGAAATCCTATTGCATCTGCATCTCATTAATGGCTTATTAGAGGTAGAAATTTCTTTCTCAAGTGCTCCACTTCTTTAATGATATGGTGAATTATAAGTGTGTAAATGAGAAGATACGACTAAGGACAAGATCTGACTCCTAGGTTGGGAGCAAGTAAGGAAACCTGAATTTTTATTAATAAATCTAAGACTGTGGTCCTGAACACTGGGCCTTTACAAGCTTTGGTCTCTTTATGTTTAAAAGCAGGGTGTTGGACAAAGTCTCACTGGGGCTTTCTGTGGTTTCTACATTCTATAATGTTGGCCATGTGTTCGCATGTGTCACGAAGGGTAACACATAATTAATCTGTTTATTTTGGCCACTTTAATAATCACTGCAGATTGTCAATCAACATATCTGCACAAACAATCAATATAATGATACTGGGACTTAGTATCAATTAGGAAGATTGCTGAAAAGAATAAATACTTTGTTTATTTCTTTCTTTGTGCATTTATTACCAGTTATAGACTTGCTATTGTGCTTTATTCATAGTCAAGGGTAATTCCCAAAAGGAGGATTAGAAGATGTGAATCAAGGCTTGTCTGCACCACAATCAGCTATAGGTCTTTGGATTAGTCACTTAAACTCTCTGCAAATAGGCTTTCTAATCCTCATCCTAGGAAAGCACTACCTAGCCCACTAACTCACAGGACCATTAAAGACAGGATGGGACACCGTATACATGTGCTGCTTTTGAAAGTTTTTTAAAGTGTCTTGCAAATGCAGGTTATAATTTTTTCATTCCCCACATCTTCCTAAATAATTTATCAACTAGCAAACAAAAACACACTTTGCATTTTGTTATGCAGCATTTTCTTTTCATCTATTTATTGACTGAAATAAACACAAAGAGCAGAAAAAAAAACCACAAGAGATGGGTAAATGAAAGAAAACATTCCCTAACAACACACAGAAATCTATGGAAATAGATTTTCTCTGAAGAAAAGAGTCTATTAGAATATTCTTAATGATCTAATAAAAGAAAGAAAAAAGGCTCAAAAGTTTTATAAATCATCCTGTGCTTATTTTGTTATTAAGAGAAAAGGGAATTGTGTGGCAATACACAAATTATAAACAGAAAAAATTATGAAGTGCACATCTGCAAAGGAAATAAATGTATATTTCACGGGGAATATAGTTAATAACTGTGCCCACACCATTTTACATTGTGATGAAGTAACTACAGAACCATTATGGAAACAAAAAATTTCCTTGACAAAGTTGCATTTTTAGTAGACCCATAATATGTAGGATTGGTCTATTTTTCCTCTGACTGGATGAGTATAATGATAATCATACTAAATGTGATCTAGTTCCATTCCTCTTCACTGCTTTTCTAATGCTCACAATTCATATAATCCATTAAAATATGAAGCATCTGCTAACACCATCAAAGAAACTAGACAAATTGTTTTAAGCATTTGTTCAGATTCCTTTTAATTCTAATACAAGCAGAAACACAGACCAGTACTGAAAAAAATAAATGAGGTTCAGTTGCCTTGCAATCTTGCTAATCTATCTTTGCTTGCCCTAACAGCAAGGTAATTCTTAATTCTCTCAAATATAAGTTTTAGTCACATAATAAAGGTAGCATTTTCACAATACCCTTTTTCTGACTTCAAAATAACAAATAAGCAAACAAACAAAAAAACAGATGCAAGTTCCCTGAATTCTTGAAGCCTGGTTAATTGAAGTTTCTGTACAACTAGAAAACAACATTATTTTAAAATCTTATTCTTTTAGCCTGGTAGAAAATGTTCTTCACGTCTGTCCTAGAAAATGCAGTCTGAGGCTAGGAGCAGTGGCTCACGCCTGTAATCCCAGCACTTTGGGAGGCTGAGGTGCGAGGATTACTTGAGGTTCAAGGCCAGCCTGGCCAACATGGTGAAACCCCATCTCTACTAAAAAATACAAAAATTAGCCTGGCATCATAGCAGGCGCCTGTAATCCCAGCTACTTGGGAGGCTGAGGCAAGAGAATCACTTGAACCTGGGAGGTGGAGGTTGCAGTGAGCCAAGATCGTGCCACCGCATTCCAGCCTGAGTGACAGAGTGAGAATCTGTCTCCAAAAAAAAAAAAAAAAAGAAGGAAAGAAAAAGAAAATGCAGTCTGATTAGCACGAGAAATTCTTATTTTCATACCTAAGAATTTTGCACTACCTCATGATCATTAAACATCATCGCTCATTGTCCAGAACAGTACACATAAAGGTTTGACATGTGTACTGTTTCTAGGATATTCCCTGGAATTTTTTGTTTTAGTACATACGGTTACTTTCTTATAGGTCTTAAAGTTAAAGAATAATTTTTAAACTTTCCAATATAGTTTTATCTTTTTCTATTGCTGCAACTGTCCTACTGGGAACTCTCATCATCTTGCACACAAACTAGTGTTGCACCCTCCTAACCAGTCTCCCAGCCTCAGTTTCTCCTCTCACTACCCTCCATTTACTGGCAGTCATGCTTCTAAAGCGCAGTTGTGTTAGATCAGCCCTTAACCTTGATTCCAGCTTGAGAAAGCAAATCAAGCATTTATTTCCACTTATCCTTACTTTTCAAGTCCCACTGAAATGAGAGAAGATTTTTTTTTCCCAAAGAATAAAACCTCTTAAGAGTTCTGGCAAATAAGAAAGCAACACAGAAGAAAATCATAAATTCAGAGGAAACTGATTCAAAGACAGTGGAAGTAAATTAGAGGAGAGAAGACTAGAGGGAAAACTGCAACCCAAAACATCAGAGGAAACATCAACTCAAGTTGAGTCAACAAGTTCAGAGTAGGGGCTGTGGGGCTGTCAGCAGAGGGGAACTGAAGAATTACATTCTGAGCAGCTGAACCATAGAGATCTTTCTCTCGACTCTCCCTCTTCAGTGTGTAAAATGAATAACAGCAATATCTAGGTTTAAAAATTCTGGGATTTCCCCCACAAAGAACCCCAAGAATTGCTTTTGAAAGAAAGTGCATGATATGGCTGGTAAGTAAGCCTGGTGAGGGACTGGGGGCTGAGAGGGAAGCATGGGGAGCTTGATGTAGTATTAGACTTTCACCCCAGAAACTGAGGAGAACACACAAGGATTAAAGTGCTGCAAAGCCAAAATAAAATACTCTTATTCGCCAGTTGTGGGGGTTCCCAGGGTGTCTGCCTCCTCCTCACGCACACCTCCTCCAGAAAAACCTGGCAAACACTCCACCCGCTGCTGCTCACTTACAGGGTACTTCCATCTGAAGAGCAGGATGCTGAAAACCTACACAGCTACACAGAAAACACAGCTCCAAGATCATATTTGAGAGACACCAAGAGCACAAAAGAAAAGAGCCTAGAAGAACTCATAGAACAGAAGAGTTAATGCAGAAAAGATATCATTCAGCAAGGAAAGCTTTTAAAATTATAACTAGTATCTTCAGAGAGATATTTGAAAGAATTTGGTATCCATTAAAAAGAATAGGCTGCCTTTGAAAATAAATAAATAAATAGACATACATCCTGGAAATTAAAAAAAAAAGACTTCTGAATTTTAAATATATATTTCCACTGAACCTGGAACTTTGGAATTCTTTTTGTGGCAGTTGGAAGTTTAGTGAGATAGTATTACCCTTACTTTGCCAAAGTCCAACCAAAATGCTTGGCTCTTCATTGAATTACATTTACACAACATAATACTGTTTTACTGGGTTAAAATGTGTGGAATTGTCCTGTGGTTTTTAAAAGCAGCGGAAGGCTTCACTATGGCTACAGAATAGAATGTATATGTTATAAAACTAAACACAAATCAGAATGCTGAAAAGTTGGAGGATATGGAAGGCGGTGATGGTGTAAAATGGATGTGCCCTTCACAGTAGACCATCATCTGAGTAGCCTAAGG
Source organism: Pongo pygmaeus (assembly GCF_028885625.2). Taxonomy (NCBI): domain Eukaryota; kingdom Metazoa; phylum Chordata; class Mammalia; order Primates; family Hominidae; genus Pongo; species Pongo pygmaeus. The sequence continues at coordinate 75,101,624 of NC_072385.2, forward strand.
TTGATAAGTTAGAAAATAAAGAATAATTTTACCACCTCACAATACAATTGAATAGAACAAAACGGGAGGGAGACAGAAAAAGAGAGAGATAGCAGGAGTGCAGAAGGGAAAGAAAGAGGGCAGGTAAAATAAATGACCTAAGTGATTTCCAGTGGCGAGTGGAGAGAAACTTTTACTTTTCATTTTTGTCCCTTCTGTACAATTTAAAATTTAAAAATAAATACAGGTGTTATTTTTACTTTTAATGAAAATTAATCAAGAATGCCAATTAACTGAATGCCAGTTAGTTGAAATTTTAGTGTATACAATTTTTCCCTGGCAAAATGTCATGAAGACATAAGATGTTTTCCCTTACTAGCCTTAAAAACATTTTTCTCATTTGTGTTTACTGCAAAACTGAAACCTAAAATGTGGTATAAAAATATGAATTTCATTGTAATAGTTTAACTTTTTTCTTTTATTCTTAAATTTTAAAAAGGCAGGTTTTACATACTTTCCTTTTTAAAAATTAACATTTATTTAGGAGTTAGAAAAGACTAAGGAGCAGTTATGACAAAACTCATACATATTCAATATAAACATTGTTTTTTACAGTATATATTATGCCAAAAATCATACCCTTTTTGTGTGTATTTTGGTTTGCTTTGAATCCATGACATATATTCATTTTAGGACACTTTTAGGACTATACTGATCACTCAGATACTTAGGATGGAACCTTTAGCTAAGCATGCAGTTTGATGATATTTCACACACACAGAGTTGCGTATTCCTTTCTTTCTTTCTTTCTTTCTTTCTTTTTTTATTTTTATTTTTATTTTTTTTTTTGAGATGGAGTTTTGCTTCTGTTGCCCAGGCTGGAGTGCAGTGGCATGATCTTGGCTCACTGCAACCTCTTGCCTCCCGGGTTCAAGGGATTCTCCTGCCTCAGCCTCCTGAGCAGCTGGGATTACAGGTGTCTGCCACCACGTCAGGCTAATTTTTTTGTATTTTTAATAGAGGCGGGATTTCACCGTCTTAGCCAGGCTGGTCTCGAACTCCCCACCTCAGGTAATCCATCCGCCTCGGCCTCCCAAAGTGCTGGGATTACAGGCGTGACCCACCGTGCCCGGCTGCATATTTCATTTTCAATGCTACTCTAGTGGTATGCATGTGCACATGTATTTATGGTATGTTTGCATTCACGTGTCTACAAAGAAAACATGTTCACACCTTGGTTGCCTTGGATGGAATTATGAATGGTGTATGCCTCTGGTATTTATATAAGTTATAACCACTAAGAAGCCCAACTTTAAGACATATATTTCCCAAAAAACATATTTATTAACTGCTGTAACTCATGAAGTTGTTACAAAGAATTGCCCAAGTCGATTTCCTATATTCTTGAGAGTACCTGAGCTGCTGATACAAAGCACTGCCATCTCATCATGGGAAAGGTTATAGCTTTATATACCTCACAGTTTCCAAGCCCAGAAAATACAAGACAGCCTTCTAAGGATTATCACCTCCCATCACCAATCAGAGAGACAAGAGTGTGTCCCACATTACAACTATGTTCCAATCCAAGATGCCTTATCTAGGACTTGAAATCAAATCACCATTTCACTGCTGGTAAAACAGAATGAAGCCACGTGGTTCAAATGGAAAGACACCTGCCCTTGTCTCATATTAGTTGTCACTCTTTAGGGGTTCTAGGCACCCATCAAGTATCATTCCCTTTTTAAAAGAGACTAATTAAAAGAAAAATCTAAAACAAATTATAAGAATTCCGAGACTGACTCCTGATGTTGACAAGGGACAATATGTGGAAAGACAATGGAGAAGAAAGATACTATTTTTCTTTATTGTTGAGGAAAAATATAACAAGTTAATCAAATCGTGTCTAGTATGTATGAATCTGTGCTTTACATTATGACAGATACAAAGTAATATATGGCACCATCACCATGGAAAACGAACCTTAAAAATCAGTTGATGAGATGGTAACTACAGATAAATAAAAAAAATTATTGCAACATGTCAACAGTGTGTACCAAATAAATGGTCCAGACTACAGGACCTCAGGGGAGAAGAAAGAAAACTATTATTATTTATCAGATGCCAACAATTTGCCAAGATTATTATACAAATACATTTAATTCTCACAACAATACAGAATTAATATTAAAATTGCCACTTTCAAAGTTGGAGTAAATGAGGTTACTAAATTAGAGTTAACTAAATTGACCAAGGTCATGCAGCTTGTCTGTTTTGTATTCCAACCAAATTTGTTAGACTGCAAAGCTTACATTTTCATTTAAAACCCAGTTTGTGCAGAGTGAGAAGCTAACATTTTGAAGCAATGGTGACATATGAAATTGGAACTTGAAGGACTGATCAAAACTGGACAAGTGGGAAAGGGGAAGGGAGAATTAAAGGGCATTTTAACAAGGGGAAAAGTGTGAGCAAAGAAATGCACAAGGTGTATTTGGAAACATAGTAATTCAAAGATTTGTGTAGGGAAAGTGTAAGGCAAGGGCAACAAGTCGGGTTAAAACCCAATTCCCCAGAGTCTTAAGTGCCCAGGTGTGGTGGTTCAATTCTGCCTTTTAAGGCAGAATTGAATAAAGAGCCAGAATAAAGAGCCAATAAAACTTTAAAGCAAAGTGGAAGTTCCAAGTTGAGGCAATGATATAAGATTCTCCCAAGAAGTATACAGAATGTATTAGGATGGAAAAAAGACAGGAGAGGAGCGGTATGAAGAGGTCTGGGGGCTACTGTTATGACTATAGGTGTCACAAACACTGAGAAGTTCACAGAAGCACCGACATCACTTCAAATTTGTCAAGTGCACATTCTGTATCTATTAAAACCTGGTTCCATTTTGATTTGTCTTTCTATTTTTACAGAAAGAAAAACACAACTTCAAATTCAAGCCCCAGTTCTAACCAGTAGGCTTCAGATCCCTGGTGTTACTGGGTCAAGTCCCTGGAGGGCTCCACATTTAGAACCGGCTGTTTGCACATGTGAACGGGGCTCATATATTTTGTCCATGCCCCTGAAACAATTGACGTACTCCAGTATATGGTGTATGTTTTTTATAATTACAACAGAAGAAAGTATTCTTTATGGAAATAAATGTGCTTTTTAAAAACACATTTCTGAAAAGCAGCAGGCAAAGCATTAATAACAAAGTGAAATGATAAACTGAATGGAAGTCTGAGAAAAATTCTATATTTGTATTATACAGGCATTGTTTTCATTCCTGGCACCTTATTTTTCATGTACATAAAGAGAATGCAAGCTACAGCAGGGTGAGACAAAGATCAATGCTGAATGTATTACTTGGCACTGGTCAGATGCAGTTTAATAAGAAAAAAATTGATCCATTAAGCTAAACCTAATTTTTGGCTGAAAATGGTTGAAATCTCTTCTTTATATTGCTGGCTTCATAAAGACCTATAATATTTGGAAGAAACAACTCAAGGCTGAGTTTAATAAGATTAAATGTATTGCAAATATACTTAACAAGAATCTATCAAGTTGTTAATGATTGCTATTAATATCAAACAATTTTTGTATAGAATTTTTTATTAGAGCAATTGTAAAATACAGCCATAAGAAATGCAATATAAAAAGGTTTTCAGGTAATTTGTAACAGCTACAATTGCAGAACTCAAATCTTAACCTACAAGATATAGTAATTTATTTTATCAAGCCAGTTTCTAACACAGTGCAATTCAATTTGTAAGTATTTAAGTGCTGGTCTTAGGCCTGTATAGCAAAGTTCAAAAGGAACACATCTACAGCAGGCAGTGGTGCTGGTACATGTCAGAGAATTAGGAAGTGGAAGATCTAGTGTTATAATATTTAGAATTATTTCTCAAAATGCAATTTAATTTCAAAGAAATTATTTTAATTTGCCTTCATTCTCAGATCATTAAAAAGGCAGGAAGTTTCAGTCTCAAATTTCATAGAATCATGAAGTGGCTGTCTAGTTCAACTTGTCCATCTATAGACACAGAAACTGTAGCTACAGACTGATTCTGTAAAATAATCTTCCAAATGTGCATGCATTAGATGAATATTGAATTTTTTAGTTCATGAGATAAAAAAATGCAACTAATGAAAACTGAGGCTACAGAAAAATAAAATAGAAACTTGTAGCCATAACAGATATAAATACTTTTGTAAGTAATAAAAACTTGTATTTACCTAAGTAATAAAAACTTTGGTTTGAATGCTCTAAATCTTTACTTCACTTTATTTATATGGAAGTTCACGATTGTATTACAATAAATCCAGAAATACACGCATACACACACTCACACCTTTTTTTCAGAACTTAAATAATCAATGTTTAAAATGGATCCATGAAAATTAGAATATTTGAAAGGTTATGATTCATATAAGCAATTATACTAATAAAATATTTTCTAAATGACTGTATTCCCAAAAATTGAGAAAGGAAAATCATGTTCTTGTACTTACTATTTAAAAAAAATCCCCTACAGCCTGGGCACTGGGTGATGAGCTATGCCCTTTTTACCTCCAGGGTACCAATTTAAATCTCCTCTGCATCAAGAGGGAAAAAATATTGTTTCCATTTTAATGCCTGTCCAGTGTTCTATGCAAAATGGATAGGAGGTCTCAGTTCAGTTCTGAGTAGATAGATGCTTACATTATGGAATTGTCACCTAGGAGAAAGGATAAGAACTGAAAGATTATTGGGGGGAGGAACCCTTTTACGCTACATACAGTGCATCCCATATGTTGGAAGGACACTTAGGGTACTTAACAATGCCTTTCAGTTCACAGGAGGCTAATTAACTATGCCTCATAATTACTGGATTTATTACAATTTGTAAAATCTGAACATTTGCATGTACATATGATTTTACATGCAGGACACTACCTTGCAAGAGCAATGCTAAATGGCCAAATCTTGTGATCATTAGGTCACGGGGAGCTTAAAATACCTTTTTTTCTAAATTATGACTCCTGAATATTTTAACTGTAAATAATGATGTAAGAACTCTATTGATGATTAATTTGTATTTTAAGCATATAAATCACTTCTTGGTTGCCATGCTAATACTGATTTAGAAAAATACACACTTCACCTAATATTGATCTGTTTTTCTAATTCTTCATCAGAAAGGTCTAATATGGTCGCTTTTGCAATTTACTTTCAAAGTTATCCTTTTAGGAGATGAAGTAAGCAAAAGATATTGAAAATCCAAAGTAAATTACATCGTACCAGTTAGACTTCCCTGAAGGAATGGATACTCCCCTGTAATCCGCTCAGCTCACAACTAATAGGCAGGGGATTCAGCTCTGTCTTAATCTTTGCTAAACTATGACTCTCTTTTTAGCACACAACATTTGTCTTCAGGACATCTATCAAATATTTAGTATATCTTCAAACAAAATTAAATTTTCTATTAAATTGCAATCTACATTATGAATCAGAGCCTTAAAATGTATATAAAAGCCAATATTATGCATGGTACTTATCAAAGCATACAAAAAAGGGATACTTTAGAAATTATTATGCCCCATTTTTAAGCTCTAAACACATAATTTAAAAATGTACAAAGTATCCCCAGTTTTCTTGAAACTGGTTTGCTTATAGAACTTGAGCTTATGTAATTTGCCAGTGGGGAAAGGGCCTAAATATATACCAACGAAAAAAAGAAAACAACCCTAATCCTCTAAATGAAGCCAGAACTTCAATATCGCCACAGGAGAGCATACAATTATGTCATCCAAAACAAAGAAAGTGAAACTGAATCACATCTATCTATGCATACATTTATAATTCACGTATTATATATATGTATAGGTGTGTATATATATACATGCACACACAAACACATAAACACTTGCATGAAGGTAGACGGATAGGATATACTTATTAATATATAAATGCTTGTGATACTATATAAAGAAAGCTAGAGAAGGATATAGCAGGTGATAAAAACTATTAAAAAATTATCAAATTAAATGTGATAGTTATCTCTACAGTGAAAGCAATGCCAGAATATGAAAACTTACTGGGCTACCTATTCCTCAATGTCATCTAGAGAAAAACAAATGGAATCCAAAACTGTAACCGTGGACAGGGTATCCAGAAGTAACCTATGTTTCAGAATTCATTGAACTGTGGAAAGGAAATTAATATAAGAAAGCTTAACACTAACAAAAATACACAATAAGAGAAGGAATCTAAAGGAATAAAAAATGCTGAAGATGCTTTGAAAGGGAAGTAAGTTGGCTGGGCGAGGTGGCTTACACCTGTAATCCGAGCACTTTGGGAGGCCAAGGTGGGTGGATCACTTGAGGCCAAGAATTTGAGACCAGCCTAGCCAACATGGTGAAACCCTGCCTCTACTAAAAATACAAAAGTGAGCCGGGTGTGGTGGTGGGCACCTGTAATCCCACCTACTCGGAAGGCTGAGGCAGGAGAATCACTTGAACCCGGGAGGCAAAGGTTGCAGTGAGCCGAGATCACGCCAGCCTGGGTGATAGAGCAACACTCTTGTCTCAAAAAAAAAAAAAGGAAGTAAGTTTTGGAAGTTGCTGTGTAGTTATAGGATATAGCAAGCCTTGAATCACAGTTTAGTTTAGTGCATGGGCCAACATGAAAAAAAAATGTAAATGAGAAAAATAAAAATGAAAATTATTAACCATCTCATAAGATAATTTTCTTCTTTTTTTCCATTCATATAAAGGTATATAACATTAAAAATGTTTCTCTGGTTTAAACTCATGGTCACTCTGGCTAGAGCCTTAATTCTACTTCCTAGAAAAGTTTTGTGAGAGTTGCTGTCAACCAACATGTCTCTGTATTCCTTTAAAAATTTAAAACAATCCTGTAGAATAAATTCGTAACCCCAGATCTGCCGTATGTTTGCTACTGTTGAAATTGTTTTAATTAATTTACATAATATCTAAGTCTTGAAGCTAGAAATAAAATCCAGGTCTTTTGATTTTTAGTTTACCTTAAAAGTTAATTTTAAATGCTGCCTCCTATGACATTTTCTAATAATATGCAGTCCATTTTTAGTTAATCAGGGTAATGGAGACATAGAGGTCATAGATCACCAAAATCATAATTCAGACAAAGCTAATAAAAACACATTTTTAATAGAGTCAATGTAAACTTAGTTAAAATTACATCCGGTTGGCTAATTTAATTATGATGCATTTAGACAATGGAATACATACAACTATTTTTTAAGATGAAGCTGATTTAGATACTATACTATATATGAATATATTTATACATTTGTTTATATATACTTTCAGATTTATTTACATATACAGTCACATGAATGCATATATATGAATGTATATATAAATATATATAGATATATGAAAACATAGAAATACATTGTTATTTATATGAAAAGTACACGTATGTATATGTGTGTATACGTATGTGTATATATATACTTCTGACCTTGTAGATACGTTTTCGCATCTGAAATGATGTATACCAAAATAGAATGATTGCCTTTGAGAGGGAGGTCACTACTCCTGTATCATTAAAAATTTTTTGCATGGAGTATTTGTTACTTTGTAATAAAAAGATACTTTTTTGAGAAAAAATATATCCAATATCAGGAAAGTCTATTTTGGTCTTGTTTTGCTAGCTAATCATGGCTCTAATTTCCTCCTCTCCAAACACTTTCATTTCAGTGTCACAAATGCTGGCTCCAACACATTAACTTATTCTTATCAACTTGTTAAATGTGAGTCCCATGTTGTTGTTTTGATCAGGTTAACCAAACAGAATATTCATCAAAATCACCTTCCATTCAGAAACCATCAAGAAACACCTTGCCTTGTCCACCCAGATTAACCCTGACGCAGACATTCCCTATGCCCTTTGTTGACTATTGGGAGACAGCATTGCTTTGTCAAGTTCACCATGAAAAGAGGGCCTTTTCATGGCTTTAGGGCTTTGTCTCTTTGTTTTTGTTTTTCAGCTTACTTGAAGAACATAACCATATTCAAAATAAATTAATTTATATTTTCTTTTTCAAATTAAAAAACTCTTCTACTATTTTAAATTATAATGCAAATTGTGTAGCACTTTCTCCCTCCTCTAATGTTTGACAATTTCAAGATTTTTTCTAATGTTAAGCATTATCCTTTTAAGGTTAGGTTGACAATATTTTAACTGTATGGCTACTCATCTGATGGGTAGATGGTGTAGACTTTTGCATGAAGCAGGAGGTACTGTATAGCATTTATTAGTTAATATGTATTTCTAAACAAATGTCTTCTAATATCTAGAATGTTCATTTTTAATAACTTTATAATTATTATATTTTATGTTTAACCATAGTAAACTTGCAAATTTGATTACATTTCAATTAATTTTATTTTTTGACCAGTGCCTCTCTTCCATCATGACCTAACACAATGCCATATAACTAAGTTGAGTTGAATAGATAGTATAGAGGCATAAGGGGAGGCATTTTGAGAATCTATCGGTTTATAAAGTCGTCATCCCACCCCTTCAATCCTTTCTGCTGCTTCTCCGCTGAGAATATAAGAGACTAAAAGTAGAACTACTATTTGATCCAGCAATCACACTATTGGGTATCTACCCAGAGGAAAAGAAGTCATTAGTCAAAAAAGATACTTACATATGCATGTTTATAACAGCACAATTCACAACTGCAAAATCATGGAACCAACCCAAATGCCCATCGATCAACAAGTGGATAAAGAAACTGTGATATATATATATATATATCACACACACACACACACATATATATGTGTGATATATATATATATATACACACACACACACATACACCCACACACACACATATATACACACATACACAATAGAATACTACTCAGCCATAAAAAGGAATGAATTAACAGCATTTGCAATGACCTGGATGAGATTGGAGACTATTATTCTAAGTGAAGTAACTCAGGAATGGAAAACCAAACATGGTATGTTCTCACTGATATGTGGAAGCTAAGATACAAGGACACAAAGGCCTACGAATGATACAATGGGCCGGCACGGTGGCTCACACCTGTAATCCCAGCATTTTGGGACCCCGAGGTGGGTGGATCATTTGAGGTCAAGAGTTCAAGACCAGCCTGGCCAACACGGTGATACCCCATCTCTATTAAAAATACAAAACTTAGTCGGGCATGCTGGCAGGCACCTGTAGTCCCAGCTATTCGGGAGGCTGAGGCATTGAGAATGGTATGAACCCGGGAGGCGGAGCTTGCAGTGAGCTGAGATCGCACCACTGCACTCCAGCCTGGGCGACAGAGCAAGACTCCGTCTCAAAAAAAAAAAAAAAAAAAGGAATGATACAATGGACTTTGGGGACTTGGGGGGAAGAGTGGGAGGGAGGCAAGGGATAAAAGACAATATATATGGTGCAGTGGGTGCAGTGTATACTGCTTGGGTGATGGGTGCACCAGGAGCTCACCAATCACCACTAAAGAACTTACTCATGTAAACAAATACAACCTGTACCCTAATAACAATAACTTATGGAAAAATAAAATTAAAAAAATGAATTTTAAAAAAAAGATAAGAGAAAGAAAGTGAGAAAGAGAATTTTTTATTCGTTGGTTTGGGTGTATCTAGAACATTGTTAATTAGCTGCTCAAAATATTTGCAAATAATATATTATTTTACTTAACATTAGTTTTTCCCTCAACCACCAAAAACAGATTTAAGGAATTTTAGTGGTAAAAATGAAAATAGGATACTGAAATGCTAAGTGTAGACAAAGTCTTAGCAGTAATTCTTATAGGTTTGTAAGTGTATCAAGAGTATTTTCAGAATTATTTATCCATGTTGACCCAGCACTTTTGGATGGAGTCTAATTAAAGCTGTCAAACGTTATTGTAATTAGTCCCTAAAATTAACTATAATCAAAATGGCTAAGGATAAATATGTATTAACAACTACATATGTTTAATCAGTAATACCACTTAATTTGGTCATTTTAACATAGAGTATATATAAATGTTTATTTCAATTATTGAAACACATAGCTATCCATAGCCCTTCAGGATTTTATACGTATATAATTTTTACACATATTTACATATACCTATAGTGTTATGAACACCTATAAAATTGTCTTAAAATATTTATAATCTTACTTATTTGGCACAGTCATATAGCACTGGCATATGTAAAAAAAAAAGTTACAAATGAAAACTCCTGAACTGTATTCCTGAATTAAATAAAGAGCACACCAAAGAAAAAGGGGAATGTGGCAGTCATATAGAATGCTTGCAGACCCCAGGAATGAAAAATCAAATGGAATAAAACAAAGAAAGAGGTTGAGTGGGAAAAGCAAAGGGGAAAAAAAGGAAACTGGATTATAAATTCCTCCAGCTAATTATCCTTATTTTCTAGTTATTTTGTATTTACCCTCAGCACATACATTGCGTTTAAAATACGGTGGGCTCTTAATAAATGTGGCTGACTCATTGGGAAGATAAAGCAAGGAGCATATCAGCTAAGTCAGAGAGAGGAAAGGAATGTGTGGCCAATAAACAAAGTTAACATTGTTCAATCTCTGTATTACCTAACAGATATTTTCACTTCCCACATCACTGATGAAATTGTATTGGTTTTTATTTTTTATATCCCCAGATTAATAGCTTAATCATTATTAAGCTATTAATTTTCCTTACCATGCAGATAACTAAGTTTCCAAAAGAAAACTGGATCTCAGCATCTTATCCAAAGACAAACAAATAAAAATAAAACTATAACAAACACAGATAGTAGGTTTGAGACTCGATTATTGGTGACAGCAGAAGAACGATAACAAAATGCCGGAGCGAGATAGTGAGCCGTTCTCCAACCCTTTGGCCCCCGATGGTCACGATGTGGATGATCCTCACTCCTTCCACCAATCAAAACTCACCAATGAAGACTTCAGGAAACTTCTCATGACCCCCAGGGCTGCACCTACCTCTGCACCACCTTCTAAGTCACGTCACCATGAGATGCCAAGGGAGTACAATGAGGATGAAGACCCAGCTGCACGAAGGAGGAAAAACAAGTTATTATGCTAAGCTACGCCAACAAGAAATTGAGAGAGACAGAGAGCTAGCAGAGAAGTACCGGAGTCGTGCCAAGGAACGGAGAGATGGAGTGAACAAAGATTATGAAGAAACCGAGCTTATCAGCACCACAGCTAACTACAGGGCTGTTGGCCCCACTGCTAAGGCGGACAAATCAGCTGCAGAGAAGAGAAGACAGTTGATCCAGGAGTCCAAATTCTTCGGTGGTGACATGGAACACATCCATTTGGTGAAAGGCTTGGATTTTGCTCCGCTTCAAAAGGTACGAGCTGAGATTGCCAGCAAAGAGAAAGAGGAAGAGGAACTGATGGGAAACCCCCGGAAAGAAACCAAGAAAGACGAGGATCCTGAAAGTAAAATTGAATTTAAAACACGTCTGGGCCGCAATGTTTACCAAGTGCTTTTTAAGAACAGGCATATGAGCGGAATGAGTTGTTCCTGCCGGGCCGCATGGCCTATGTGGTAGACCTGGATGATGAGTAAGCTGACACAGATATCCCCACCACTCTTATCCGCAGCAAGGCTGACTGCCCCACCATGGAGGCCCAGGCCACACTGACCACAAATGATATTGTCATTAGCAAGCTTACCCAGATCCTTTCACACCTGAGGCAGGGAACCCGTAACAAGAAGCTTAAGAAGAAGGATAAAGGGAAGCTGGAAGAGAAGAAACCTCCTGAGGCTGACAGGAGTATTTTTGAAGACATTGGGGATTACATACCCTCCACAACCAAGACACCTTGGGACAAGGAGCGGGAGAGATATCGGGACGGGAGCGTGATAGGGAGACAGAGACCGTGACCGAGAGCAAGAGCGAGAATGAGATCGGGAAAGAGAACGAGATTGGGAACGAGAGTGAGACCGGGACCGAGAGAGAGAAGAGGAAAAGAAGAGACACAGCTACTTTGAGAAGCCAAAAGTACATGATGAGCCCATGGACCTTGACAAAGGATCCGGGTCGGCCAAGGAGTTGATCAAGTCCATCAATGAAAAGTTTGCTGGGTCTGCTGGCTGGGAAGGCACAGAATCGCTGAAAATGGCAGAAGACAAAAAGCAGCTGGGAGATTTCTTTGGCATGTCCAACAGTTATGCAGAGTGCTATCCAACCACGATGGATGACATGGTTGTGGATAGTGATGAGGTGGTGGATTATATCAAAATGGACCAGGGTAACAAGAAGGGGCCCTTAGGCCATTGGGACTTTGATACCCAGGAAGAATACAGCGAGTATATGAACAACAAAGAGGCTTTGCCCAAGGCTGCATTCTACTATGGTATCAAAATGTCTGAAGGGCGGAAAACCAGACGCTTCAAGGAAACCAATGACAAAGCAGAGCTTGATTGCCAGTGGAAGAAGATTAGTGCAATCATTGAGAAGAGGAAGAAGATGGAAGCTGATGGGGTTGAAGTCAAAAGACCAAAATACTAATCACCAATTACAACCAGAGACGCTCCACAAGGATATGCTCCCCACTGTTTTCTTTCTACAATTTCCAAAGGTTGCAAGATGGTTTTTTGTGGATGAATATAAAATTTTATTATGAAAAAAAGAAACACAGATAGTAAAAAAAATGTTATGTCTGGCAACACAGCTCATTCAAAAATAAATGATGATGGGCTTTGTAGATTCCCGTCATCTACAGGTTAGAACATATAAGGACAAATTCTGAAGAGCTATACTCCCTTCCATCTTTTCTCTACCTTCAATGAAAATTACAGAATTCTTATTGAAGGATACTAAGGTTCTATTCTATTTTCCAGCCTTAAATAGAGGAATTAGAGGATACTGGTTTGTTTATGTGTGTGTGTGTGTGTGTGTGTGTGTGTGTGTGTGTGTGTGTTGTTGTTGTTTTCTTTTTAAAGAGAACAAACATATCAAAGCTGGGGCTCAAGTATTCAGCCAAGAGAGAAATTATTTGCCAGAATACTTGGCTTTAAAAAATGCTTAAAATTATGCATCCCCTCTTTCCAAGACCACCACCTGCTGCTGTTCTTATAGGAAGGTACGAGAGGGAATCTGTCAACCTACTTTGGCAACCAAAGACCATATGAGAAAGTAAAGTATCCTTCAGGAAAATAGCCCCAATAAATTTTTTCCAAATAATCAGATCCAGGATTCTGAATTGCAAAATGTTCTGCATTTATGGAAACATAAAAATTTTTAAATTAAAAAAGTAAGCTTGCAGTTATTTTCATTGCCATAAAGAGCATAATATTTCAAAGGTGACACCTCTGTTATTAACAGCCATTTGCAAAAGCTTGGAAAAATAACATTTTTAAAAAATTCATGAAGAAATAATATAGTTGTTTATCATTAAGAGGCAAGAATATTTGGAAGACAGTAGAGTCCAGTATAATGTGAACATGGTTTTGAATCTCACTTGTGTCATTTTTTAATTATATGAGCATGGACAAGTGACAAACTTCTCTGAAACACAATTCAGTAAAATGGGATTAGTATTACAAGACGAAATTCAGCTACTTAGGATCTCTGTCTCAGGTCTGTTCAGGAGGAAAAGTTGGGATTCGTTATTTCTTATCCAATAACATAAGTATTTTTAAAGAAGAAATATATGCAGGGAATTTCAAAGAACAAATGCCAAGTGCTTTTCAATCCTAAGTTAGGACCATGTCTATATGTGTATAAATATCTTAAATATATATTAAACATTTCCCAAAGTCTACATAAGAAATGTTGGCAGTATTTCTTTCGATGAAGTGAGACTAGAAGGTTTAAGGAAGAAGAGCTCAGGGAGCTAGATGTTATGTTAACTTTTAATTTCATTCTCTCCTATAATATTTAAGCCTTTAACAATGTACATATGTTAGATGATTCAAAAACTAATATGAAACACAAAATGAATTATTTTAAATATCAGCATGAGGTAATATAACTTTTTTAGCATATGAAAGCAAGGAATTCATGCTCCTTTTCTCACAAAAAACAATATGAAACCAACTATTAAAAATTACCAAAAATAATTCATTTTTTAATAAGAGATTAAGATGGCAATAAGGCCGGGCGCAGTGGCTCACGCCTGTAATCCCAGCACTTTGGGAGGCCAAGGCGGGCGGATCACAAGGTCAGGAGATGGAGACCATCCTGGCTAACATAGTGAAACCCCATCTCTACTAAAAATACAAAAAATTAGCTGGGCGTGGTGGCGGCTACCTGTAGTCCCTCCCAACTACTCGGGAGGCTAAGGCAGGAGAATGGCGTGAACCAGGAGGTGGAGCTTGCAGTGAGCCAAGATGGCACCACTGCACTCACTGCACTCCAGCCTGGGCTACAGAGCGAGACTCCGTCTCAAAAAAAAAAAAGAAAAAATGGCAACAAATGATTTTTAACAAATGCCTTGTAGGTACATGATGTCTTTGGGCTAATGACTAATGTTTGTATCAAAAATAGTATAAAATGTTTTCAATATTTGATCTTTAAGACATAATCAACCAGTGCTATCACCACTATCATTTTCATACTGATGAAGACTGTAAACACCTTAGAAAAATGGAAATGCTCTTAGGATAGGGAGAAGAATTATTCATCTTCATAGCTCCACTGTATACCACAATGATTGGCACATAGTAGCTCATAAATAATTAATTGATGAATACATAAATGAATAAATAAATGAATGAATGACACAGAAGTTATTCATTCATTCAATACTTTCCCCAAACTGTTAATGACCATATTGAAGATGTCTATGTTTTCATCCTTAGCCCTATCCTGCCCAGAGAACCCACCCCATTCCCTTAAAATGAATCTTCTTTGCTAACTGGTCAGTAGCTCCTGCCCTCTGATATAAGCTGATTGGACGAGAGGTGGAGACTGACACAAGTTAGGTAACAGGTTCTCTTATTTGCACTTTGCTTCTCTCTACCGGACACTTGAACAGGGAAGCCGAATTTGGAACATGCAAAAATGAAGGAAAGAAATTCAGTCTCTAGAGATAGAGAAGGATATGTCTAAAACTTAAGAACAAAGACATAAGTTTCCTCATGAGGTTCAACTACAGTTAGTCCCATTAGGTTTTCTGAGCTATCACTATATCTTTCCAAATACTCATTATTTTTAAAGGCTTAATTTATTTTAGGTGGGTTTCTCTTCCATACAAATAAACAGTGAGGCTCCTGTCACCAAAAAACCTACAGAATACTCACTATATTCTTTGGCTTTCCCACTATCAACATAGATGAACTATACAGGTTTCTATTTAAAGCTGATCCCTCTATGTGTGCACCGCATCACATCCCGTCTCACCTACTATGGAAAATTTCAACCAGAAATTCACCCCCTTTTTTATTTAGATCATCAAGTTTTAAATCTCTATTGAATTAGTCCCTTTAAGATATACAAATTACTTTTTCTTTCATTTTAAAACAAAACAAAATTTCTATTACCCAGTAGTGTGCTGGAGCTGGCTCACTCCAGCCCTTGAAAGCCAGTTGTGCCCAACTCTTCTCAACTCTGTGTTCAGTAAAATCAGCCATAATAGGAGAATTTGCACTACTGAAATTGGCAAAAGCTACAACTCAGAATTTTTTTTTTAATTTTTATTTTTGCCAGAGAGCTGGTTGTTAAATACTTACCAGCACATCACTTTCTTCATCTCACTGCCTTCACCAAGTATCCCATTTCTTTGTTCCTCTTTTCAGCAAAATATATCAAAAGTATTGGGCATAAACATGTTCTCTATTTTTTTCACTTAAACCATTACAATCAAGCTTTGTCCCCACCATTTTACTGAAACTGCTCTTATCAAGGTCTCCAATGACTTCTACGTTGCTAAATTCAATCTATCTGCAGCATTTGACCCAGTTGATCATTTTTCTCTCCCTTCACTGGTCATTTCTTCTCAGTCTCGTTTGTTGGTTCCTCCTCTTTCCTCTGACCTCTTAATGTTGGAGGGCTCCAGGGCCTTACTCTCTTCTCCATCTATACTCTCTTGATGACCTCAATAAGACCTATGGCTTCAAATACTATCTAGAGGCTCATGGCTCCCCAATCTACAGGTCCAGCACAGACTTTTCTCTTGAATTTCACACTCTTAGATGCAATGATTCCATCACCACTTGGATATTTAAAAGATATCTCAAATTTAACAAGTCCAAAACTGAAATAATCTTCCTTCCCAAACATATTTCACCAACAATTATACATCTACGATAATGGCAACATCATCTTTCCAGTTGCTTGAGCCAAAAACTTTGTATGTAGTCACCTTTTATTTCTTTCTAATTGCCATATTCCACACTCAACTCATTAGGAAATCCTGTTGGTTTTACCTTCAGACTAGCTCCAAAACATAGCATTTCTCTCCCCATTCCACTGCTGCTAGCCTGGTTCAAGCCTATAGCCTGGGTTATTCTGATTCTCCAGTGAGGCTCTATACTATCATTGTAGTCCCTGCATGGTTTACTCTCAACAAAAACAGCCAGAGTGACCCTTTTAGAAGTAACATCATATCGTGTCACTTCTCTGCTTAAAGCTGTGGGATTACACCCTTTTGCTCAAATTAAAATGTCAAAATCCAGACAATGACCCACAGGCCCTTCATGAGCCAGTGTTCTGTTAACTCTCTGATACTGTCCCCCACTACTCTCCCTTTCATTCAGGCCGTTCTAGCCACACTGAGGCGGCATCTCAAATATGCTAGATATGTTCCTGCCTTTGGGCCTTTGCTCCAGCTGTTCACTTTGCCTGAAACCACCTTCTGACTATGAACTTGGCTGACTCCCTATGGCCTTCCAGCCTTTTCTCATCTCTCCCCCTATTTTAATATATTGCAACGTATCCACCAACTTCCTGTCCTCTGTATACCTCTTCTCTATTCTTTTTTTTTTCATTGCACTTAACAACTACTACCCTACTTTACAATATACTTATTCGTTATGTTTACCATCTGTCTGTCCTCACTAGAATGTAAGCTTCCCAAGGGCAAGAATTATTATTGTCTGGTTTGCTGATGACCCAAGTGTCTAGGGTAATCTGGTACGTAGTAAATTCTCAATAAATATTTGTTGAAAACAATTTAATAAATGACCAGCAACAACCAATAAATTTCAAAGACCATTCTGAATTTATAATATGCAAACAAATCTGTGACTGTAAAAATCAGAAGTGCTAACATTGTTTCCCTAATGAAATTTTAGCTTCAACAGCTTTCTGGTTGAAATTTAAAATTTACAGAAGAAATGCAGCAGTATTCTCACAACCGTACCTAAACCTCTCTCATATCTGGGACTCAAATCTTGGGCTCTTATAAGAGCTCACAGCTCCTATAGGAGTTGTGCATTTATCAGTGGTGACACAAATGGGCCCGTGTAGTATTTTGTACATATGGTGTTAACTTTTATGCTTTAATATATATGTGCAATATAGCTGAATTATACTTGCTCTAGGAACCATCACTTTTATTTTACTGACTTTTGTGTATTTAAAACCTCAGGCATAATACAGTCTTGAATTAACAAAGTTTTTTTGTTGTTTAATTTCCACAGAAGTAAGAACAAGAAAAGAATAATTGTTTTAACATTCAAATTTCTTCATGGCTTGTACAATGCAAAATTTTCCCAAGTTTAGGAAGTATATGAGAACTAGAGATTAGAAAATGGATGTGAAGTCCCCAAACATCTCTGCATCAACTCCAAGTAGGTTTCTAACACACACATTATTGTGCCTAATTTAAAACAGGTGACATAAAAGAATCATGTGTGGAGTTTTAAAACTATGAAATATACTTACTCACATATGAATTGAAAACTAGTAGCCATAGACTGTAGTGATTTCAAACTGAATCTTTCTTTTGCTCTACAATTTAATCTTTTTTTTTTTTTTTTTTTTTTTTTTTTTTGAGACGGAGTCCATTCTGTTGCCCAGGCTGGAGTGCAGTGGCGCGATCTGGGCTCACTGCAACCTCCACCTTCCGGGTTCAAGCAATTCTTCTGCCTCAGCCTCCTGAGTAGCTGGGATTACAGGTGCCCGCCACCAAAACCGGCTAATTTTTGTATTTTTGGTAGAGACAGGGTTTCACCACGTTAGCCAGGCTAGTCTCAAACTCCTGACCTTCAGTGATCTGCCCACCTCAGCCTCCCAAAGTGCTGGGATTACAGGCATGAACCACCACTTCCAACCCAATTTAACCTTACAGCTATTACAACACAAGAAAACTTCTGGACAAAAGCACTTAATTAATTTTAAGTGCCCATTTAAACCAGAACAACAAAAAAGAATGAGCACACCTATAATGAAGCTAAAAAAGTGAGTTTGAAGGGAAACATTAATACATTCAACACAAAATAATAAAAACTAAGGGGATTATCAATGCATCATGACAGATTTGTATTCACTGAATTAATAAATAGAAGGAATGACTTTTAAAAAACCTATGAAACCTATCATGTAAATGTCACATAAGCCAATAGATATACTTAAGCAAAACTTTGAAGCAGTTTGTAAATACAACAAAGTATAAAATAGGAAGAACAGTTGAGGAAAACATCTTCAAACACTGTTTTGGGTGGGTTGTATTCAAACTTACTTTCACCTATATCCATCAGAAATGTTATAATTATCGGCCGGGCGCGGTGGCTCACGTCTGTAATCCCAGCACTTTGGGAGGCCGAGGCGGGCGGATCACGAGGTAAGGAAATCGAGACAATCTTAGCTAACACGGTGAAACCCCGTCTCTACTAAAAATACAAAAAGTTAGCCGGCCATGGTGGCAGGCGCCCGTAGTCCCAGCTACTTGGGAGGCTGAGGCAGGAGAATGGCGTGAACCTGGGAGGTGGAGGTTGCAGTGAGCCGAGATCGCGCCACTGCACTCCAGCCTGGGCAACAGAGCAAGACTCTGTCTCAAAAAAAAAAAAGAAAAGAAAAGAAATTTTATAATTATCATAATTGAAACACATTACATCCTTGGCCTCAGTTTCTAATCTTGAAGACATGAAAGAGTTGGGCCCAGGCTATAACTAACTATGTGTCTTATATTTGGGGTAGTAGCCTGGTCCAGATTTTCTAAAATACCTTTAATTTAAAATATTCTGTCCTTATCTTTCAGTTTGTGTGTCCCAGAGTTTTGTTCAAACATGTGGTTTACAAATTCTTTGTCTATTATAATTTTAAATTTGTAAAAATTAAGAAATAGTTGGGATTGGTTTATATCAATCCAAAAAACAAGATTTTAGGGGCACATGTACTAACCTCTTTAATGCAACACAACTGTTTCTTTAGTCCTTTGGCATGACCATTTGTATATAAAGCAATTCTTATCTTTTGGATCTGGCAGGATCTCCACTTGACAAAAGTATTAGCTGCTAGGTTTTTTGAGTGAAAATAAATTGCATTTAAAAAAAAATCACAATTCATTATTTTCACTGACTCAGACTGGCTTCTCCACCAACCCCTCAGATTAGTTTAAATTAAATAAATTATTGGTTCAAAAAATCTGGACTGTTACTTAATCAAATAACAAATACCCAAGCAGGCTGCTCGAAATCACGTGCACTGATACATTCTTAGGCCCAATGACCATAGAATCATCTGCCTTTGCTATAGGTAAATGATTCCTCCAGGGAGGAGCAGTTTTTCTAACAGAAATTTCCACATAGGTCCACTTTGACATTACTTAGGATTCTCCTTTGAGAATTTTCTAATAGCAAATACACACACAGAACAACCAAAACATCAGGGGAAAATTGATCCTAAATGTACGACTGTCCTAGTTGTTCAGCTTGACTTGTACCCCGGTGGGAGGGGAAGAACTAAAAAGTGTGCTATAATTTCTTGTTCATCAATGCAGAACCCAGCACAGGAAGAAGGTGAGAAGACCCTGAGGTGAGTGGGATGATGAAGAAGACCAAGTGGGAGCCCATAAATCTGTCTTCTTATGGTTATTGGTGCATAGATACTTGGGCAACTCACCCCTGTGCTGACACTTTGCTTTCATTTCTCACTTTTTTATCTCCATGATTTTCTGTTAACCTTCTATTAACATCTGTCAGAAAACCTAGTTCCAGTTCTGACCAGCCTAAGGGCTATAGGTTGAATTGGGTCAAGGCAAATAGGAAATAACTGATCTAGTTTCTACAAGGTCTTCATGGACTGAATGAAAATTATGCAGAAAGCACTAAATATTCATAGTCTGTCTTTCTTTCTGTATCTCTCTCTGCTTCATGTTCTTTTTGTATTTGGTTTTGATGGGAATCTATATCTCTAAGGAAACCTTTTTTAAAAAACTGCAGCCAGTATCTGAATTATCTTAAGCTAATATAATATGCCAGACAGAGTATAAATGGTTGAAAATTTATAATTTCCAGTGAATATTTTCCAAGTTTTCCAGGATCATCTATACTATTTTTTGGTTAATATAATTTTTTTTTTAAAGTCACCCTTAATAGGACATGTAGAGTGGTTAAAACATGACATGTTTTTGTTGAGGAAAGCAGAATTAGGGAAAACAACAGAGGCAAAAATAAATAAAATCAGACTTAAATAATGTATATTTATTCAGCATCTATTCACTTGTTCAAAAAATTATCGAGTGCCTACCATGTGCCAGGGAACAGGCAGGTACACAAATAAGTCCCTGCCTTCACATTGTCGTAGTGAGACAGGCACTATACCATAACATCAATTCATAGCGATAACTGCTATGGGGAAAGTGAAGCTGGAAAAGTGACCCACAGGGGGTGCTATTTTCAATAGGGTGGGTAAAGAAAACTGGGAAGAAGGGCCAAATATGGAATATATTTTAATAATATAGCCAGCTGAAATTGCTAATGGGTTGGATGTGTGGTCCAAAAGAGAGGAATCTAGGATGAGTCAAGGGTTTGCCTGAGTAATTGAATAAATGGCAATGGTGGTGGTATATTGATTGAAACACAGAACACTGCAGGAAAAGAGGTTTGCAGAGTGAGGCTAAGTGGAAACTAAGTGTTCTGTGTTAAACATGCTAATTTTGAGATGTCTATTAGATGATGATAAGCACTTGGAGATTAGAAGAGAGGCAGGTGCTAGAGAAAAACACTTGTGGTCATCAGTACATACATGGGATCTAAGCCATGGGAATGGTGTATTGCCTCAACAGTGAGTGCAGATCCAGAGTATGAAACATGTGAAGACTGGTCCCAGAACACACCAATATGTTCAGGTGGCAATGAGGGGGAGTGGGAGGAAGATCCAGCCAAGATATTTGATGAAGGACCAGTGAGGTAGGAAGGTGACCCTAGGTGTAATGTCCAGGAATACTCACCAACACCAAAAAAATGTTTCAAGTGCATCAGATGCCATGAGATGTCAAAGTTAAGTATAGGGAATTTCAGTAGAGTGACAAGTATAAAAGCCTATCTGGAGTGTGGTCAAGAAAGAATAAGAGGCAAGCAGGCAGAGAAAACCAGTACCTTAGCAACAGCATCTTGCCAAATTAGCAAAGCATCACTTGAAATAGTATTTCATGTTGTTCCTTAGTTCTTTGCTGCTTAATTTTCAGCATGGCCTCCAGCCATTTTAGTATTGAGCTTCTGAGTTCAGTGTTTGGTGTTGCAGTAAAAGCTTCATTTTGAGCAGTTTAAGTAAGAAATAAAAGAAGGCAGAAATCAGGCAGGCACTTTAATATAGGATTTCTCTATAAGCTAAACTATGTTGTTGTTAGCATTATATTATACTGGCTGATTATCTGATGTTAACACTTATATAGTAATTTTTTCTCTAAATATGTCAAAAAGAAGTTAAAGAGCTGCAAAACATCCAAATAACAGAAATAATTTTTAAACCATATGTTGGATTTAATGAATGTTTAGTTAAATAGAAATAGGCTTTGAGGACATCAGGTCTCTGAGATAATTTTGAAAGAGCAGGAGGAAGGTAACTGACAATGTGATTGCTATAATAATTTTTCTTTTCTTTTTTTCCTTTTAGTCTGGAGAGATTGGACTACAAAGCAAAATGAACTGTTATACAGACTTAGGTGGAAAGTATACTCTCCTACCAAAAAAACCTTTTCAGTTGTTTTCCTATTTCTTTCTGCACTTAATCCTATCTTCAATGTGCCCTTTTAATTGACTTTAACACAAATATTATGAATATGAATTACAAGACAATATTAAAGGTAAAAGAAAACTTAAAATGACAAGCTAAACTGTTTCACCGAAATGTATTTGCACGTGTCCAAACCTTACTCATATATCAACATCTAATTTAGATAAACCTCCATTGAGGCCTTCCCAGTCCTTTCTTCTTAGAATAAGTCTCTTTCTCCTATACATTTGAATAACATTCTACCTGTAACTCTCATTTATCTTTTCATTCATTCAACCAATATTACTGAGCACTTATTATGGGCTGGTCCTCTTCTAGGAGCTTCAGATGCATCAGTGAAAAGAGGAAAAGACCCCTGCCTTATGGAGCTGAGATTCTAACAAGGGGAAACACACAACAACAGATAGAATACACACAAAAAAAATCACATAGCATTTAAAAGGTGATAGATTCTTTGGAACATGAAATGTAGAGCAGAGTAACGGGATGGGAGTATAGGGGGTTCCAACCTTTAATGCAGTGGTTAAGATAGGGTTTACTTAGAGGTGACATCTGAGCAAAGACTTGAAGGAGGTGAGGGCATTAGCAACATAGATCTGTGGCGAAGAGCTAGAACAAAGAACTAGAAACATGCCTGGTGCTGTTGAGGAACAAAAAAGAGGCCAGAGGGGCTTGAGGGAACCTGGGGAGGGGAAAGGTAGTAGGAAATAAGGTCAGAGGCCATTGGTGTGGGGGTTTGAAGGGACATATCATGGCAGTGAAACGGGTGCTATTACAGAGTTTTGAAGCTGAGGAGTGACATCATCTGACTTTTAATTCAAAAGGAGCCTCTGGCTGCTGTGTTGAGAGTGCTGGGGTGTGTGAGAAGTAGGAGTAGGGGGACCAATTAGCAGGCCCTGTAGTTATGTAAGCAAGAGATGATAGTGACTCACACACTTGGTGCAAGCACTGGAGCTGGTAAGAAGCGGTTAGAGTTTCACATCACTTTTTTACTTTTGTCAGATTATGTACATGTCTTATCGCCACTTCTAGACTCTGCACTAATTGAGGCCAGAATTTGTGTTCATTTTTACATGTCTAATGAGGGGTACTCAATATTTTTAATGAATAAATAAATGAATGGTCCCTAGACAAAGAATCTAGCTTATCAATATCTTTGGCACACACCCTGAATTTCAAGGCATATTTATAAATGGACAATAGCACCACCAAGAGCATCAACTTTGAATAAGGGCAAAAAAAAAAAATGAATAAAATCTACATACTGCAGAACCGATAGCAGAATAAGATAAAGGGAAAGATAGCCTTTATTTACCTGTGTTTTATTTAATTTCTGATGAGTGTTTAGAAGTAATCTATTATATTTTCTCTATGTTCTTCTTGAAGTAAAATAGTAGCCAAGGGAGAGAGAAATTTCTGGAGTATACAGACAGGTTCACAGTAGGTTTTGTCATGGAAATATTTATCATTATAAGCGCCAGTCAAATGACATTCCATAATGCTAACCCTTTCTGTAGTTAACACTGCAGGGAAGAAATCTATCTCTGTCTTCAAATTCCAGTATAATAATAAAAAAGAAAACAACAAATGCATATAAAATAAATAACTTCTCCAACACATACGTACTCGACATTACAACAGGCAAGTTATGCAATCATTTGCTATTAAATCACAAACTTCCAAAACTTCAAAAGAGCAAGAGGAAAATTGCTTCAGAAAAAAACAAATTACCCATGATAATGTCCATACATAGTTGTAGAATATAGCCAAAGAAATGTTCTTTTTAAATAAATGGTCTACATTTTAAAACTGCAACATCCAAATTGGGTATAGAGTTTGAGAAAAAGCTGCTATGTGCAATGTGGAAATAATTTATAAATACTTACAAAACATTCAGGAAGGGAGTAGATTTCAATACCTTTTTTAAATATATAATGTTTTTAAAGAAATCATTATAGTAGCAATGAATCTTTGTGATGGAAGCAGTAGTTTTACAGTTTGGATTCTAGAACCACAAAATTCCTGATCGACTCTGTAATTAGAAGGGAAATTTTCATCTCTCTAAGTTGTGTCTCCTATTTCTCCATTCCCTATTTCTATTTTCTCTAGTAACCATTGAAAAGATCAAGTTCAACTTATGACAAATCTAATTGAAAAATACCAGACTGAATTGGAGGTTAATGTTTTGAGACAGTGGTTCTGCCATCTAATCATTCCACAAATATTTACTGGGTACTTAATATTTCCTGCCAAAGAGATAAGGTCATTACCTTTAAGAAGTTAAAATTTAACGAGGAAGAGATACAAACACGCAGTAAAATAGTTTGACAGTGCCCTGATAGAGCTATGCTCAAGGTACTAGGCCCACTCAGCGTGCTATGGGGACGCAGGGAGGCAGGGAAGGCCTATGGGAAGAGGCACTGTTTCCACGTTGTGAAGGATGAGCAAAGCTGGTCAGAGAAAACAAAGGGAAAGGGAATCCTCAGCAGAGGGCGCCATGATCATGATCTCATTTTTAGAACTGCCCCAATAGCTGTGGGGAAGACACAGTGATAGCAGTAGGCTGGAGGCAGGAGGATCACTCCAGAGGCTCAGAGGAATCCAGGGAGGAAATCATGACGGTCTGAACGTAGGAAATGGCAGTCGGAAAGGAAACAAGGGGCAAGTTCAAGATATATTTAGGAAATAGACCATAAAAGATGTGGTATTGACTAGTCAGGAAGAATGAAGAGAGGAAGAATGAAGAAGAATGAAGGACAGGGAGGGAGTTAGGAGCTTGAGAGGCTGGATATATGGAGAGCTGAACTCTAAGGGAAGAAATGCAGGAGAAGAAGTCGGTGAAACAACAGCAGAGGGGATGTTTTTTGAAACTCAAAAGATTTGTCATGACATATATTTGACATTATGACTGAATTGACAAATATAAACTAGCTGTGGTATGAACGTATTCTACCCACAGAGCCTATTCAGAGTCATGAACATTACAGAGATCACTGAGGAATACTTAAAGAAACTCCTTCCATTCTCCCTGGTCACCAAATGTAAAGTATTGACAAGATAGAGACTAGCAGTCAGTATAGATTTTAGATATTTGTTTAGTGAATATTTACCAATTTTAGAACTTCCATTACGCAATCAGAGGCATGGCTTCTGAAAAAAAAAAACCTTAGCATACTGTATTTTAGTGAACATTAATATATATAATGGAAAGGAGAGTAAAACAATAATTTTCAAAATATTTAACTTTATTTACAAATTAATGGTGACTTTTTCATTTCAGATCTTAAGTGTCAAGTTAATTCACTCATTAAAATTTAGATACATTTTAATACCCTATTACATTTTATTATTCAAGGACTTTCTTACCATACAAAGAAGATGAAATGCTCTTTCAGACCAGTTATCATTTCTGGTTACTATTTCCTTTTTTTCTTTTCTGATTCCAAATGTGCACTGGGAATATCAACAATACCCATGAAATAAATCCCTTCTCAAGCAGGACATTCTGAGTATCTGATTTATCAGTCTGCATAGCTCCCATTAAATAATTTCTACAGTTTCAATAACAACCACAACTCTAGAATCATATATACTAGGATGCTCTATTTCAAGATCTTTAAAACTAGACATATATGAGAAAAATTTATAACATTTTAATATATTTCTGGACTCATGAATAACGAGTCATTTTTGTTAGATTATACAAATATGATCCACCTATAAAACATTTCATCTCAAATCTAACCAGATTTTGTCTACCTAGTATAAAGTAAGGAAATCCTGCGTACTCCAGCAAAAAAAAAAAAAAAGAAAAAAGCATTCTCTAAATCAGTGTTCAGTGTTTTTCAAATTGCAGATGTGACCTATTTGTAGATCACGAAATCAATTTGGTGAGTTACAACCAGCATTTTTACATAATGGAATAGAATACAAAAGAACAGATATCAGAGTATATTACATTTCATAAGAGTATGTATGGTTTTGTAAAAGTTTGGTATATATGTATGTGCGTACTGGGTACTAACATTAAATATTTCTTATCAGGAGTTGCATTTAAAGAAATTTGAAAGCCCCTGGTTTAAATAACTTTGTCCACAGTATTGCTGAGATGTGTCAGGGGTCTATAGTTCAAATGTGAAATGAAAATAAATTTTAAGAAATGTGAAAATTAACTTTTGTACAACAGTTCTCTGAAACTCAAGCACTCACTTACTTTAAGCTGTCAAATATTTTACAAAATAATACCTAACAAATAGGATCAAAGGTTTCTCCTATACTATGTTTTGTAACTAAGAATATGTGGTCCAATATCACTAAATGACAGATTCTAACCTGCTTGATTGAGCCTTGCTATTTAGCAGTCATTATGGATAGAAGTTTCATTTAGTTGCATTGATCTTGTATTTAACTTTAGAATAAATTCAGAAGCTGAGACATAAAATGTACGGTATGAATCCTTAACCCATGAGGACCCTTAAAAGGTCAAGAAAGCAACTGTAATTCCCACAAAAAACACACAAATGCATATGTTATCATTATATATAGCCTACACGCATATGCCCCAACATGTTATCATTAGATATAAACCAGAGAATATTCTACCGTATTTTAATTCTACTATACTTAAATAATACATAAAGGACACAAATACAGTTTTCAATTTTATGCTCCACTGTAATTTTATGAGAGTTACATACAAGTCTCTATTTTTGCCACCAAAAGTAAGTTTTATCCTTGGAAATGCTTAAAAACTTGGCCTAATACATACTGCCCAGTTATTCCTCATCCTTTGATTCCTTAACCTATATTTTTGTGAATAAATTTTAAGTCAGAAATTACCGATAAAGTATCAGTCGTGAGTTTCACCTGAACTCAAAATTCTCCTCTTTTGAGAGAGCTACAATAAGTGGAAGTTTATATTTTATTTCATTTCTATCATTTCATTCCTTAGGTTCTTTATGGTGTTTTTAAAAATCCATAATATAATTCTATGAGAGTTAACATAATAGACTGTAACAGCTGTTATGGTCTATTGTGTAAATAAGTAATTACAGAATTTACAGACTATCATGTAAATATGTAATTATGGACTTTTTAAAATGTGCATTATTTACTCGATAGTCTATCGTTTACATATGTAATTATGGACTTTAAAACATGTATTATTTACTCAGTCTGTAACAGCTCCTTGGGACAGAGTCGTTCTGGCCTATCGGGTAAACATGTAATTACAGAAATTTTTTAAGTATGCATTATTTATCTGATAGTGCTGCTACAGATTATCACATCCATACGTAATCACAGATTTTTTAAAAGTGGGTATCATTACTTTGTAAAATGCTTCTGCAAGTCAACTCAGAGACTTTCAGTTCATGGCTCAGTTATCCAAAACTATGTGGTGATTCCTCCATATAGAATATTTGCAAAGAAAAGTGGTTTTTTTGCAAGTAATCTAAGCAAATTTTCAAGTTTCCTGAAGAAGTTATAAAAAACTGACCCCAAAGAGAACAAGTCATTTTGAGAACTGACCCCAAAGAGAACAAGTCATTTTGAGAGAAGGGATATTTTTATAATAGTCTCTAGCTTAAGGTTCTTTTATCTTTCATTTTTTCAGTTATCTACATTACCATAATATTTATTTTTAAAAGCCAGAACCTCTTAATGCATCTGGTTTCTTTAAGGCAGAGTATCTGGAATGCATTTTACCTGTTATCTCCTTTAATATTCAATTATGTACACCTCCTTATGCAGTAGTATACTGGTAAATGTTTAACAGTTGGCTGGAGCGAGGGGGATTTAAATCACTTGCCATTTTCTGTGGTGTAAATGCTCCTACCATGGCTGATTTCAAGCTACCAAAGGGATGTCACTTAACTCAATGTCACTCAACTAGTGAGCCATACAAGCAGGTAAGAGCCTATTTCAGCACACCACTACCTCTTACATCATTTCACATTCCAATTATTGAATGTCTTTTAATGTAGAGTTTGAGGAAGTCAGAAACAAAAGCCTAATTGCTAAGGGCACATGAGGTGTTTAAAACTTAAAATTAACGGACACACCTTCAATTAACAATCAATAAGAGACCTCTTTCTAGGTTCAGAAGATGCCAAAACCTTCTCTTAACCAAGTATGTAAGCAGCACTCTGGGATTGGGGGCAGGGAACGGCATTGTTTGGCACATCTGGTAGGAGACCAATCCTGAGGTGGTTCATGACAATTGAGGTACACCTATGAAGAATAGTTTGGCAAAAAATTTAGAGGTAAGTATCATGTGTGTGGTTGGGCTAGAAAACTTTAAGATGTATTCTAATCCTGTGAGCTGTTTTCATGACTTAATAAATAAGGTAAAGGTTAAATATATCACATTTCAAAAAGCCATCCATACTTCCACAACTGTGCATTAACAGATTTAATTACTCTTTTTAACTGAGTAGTAAGTTGTAAGCTCAGCTAGACAATTCTAGAAGATGGAACTTCAAGAGAAATGCCATCAAAATAAACTTCAGATCACGCTATTAAAACTAAGGATGTTAAAGTTATGCCTTTTATTTTAATAACAGACTAAATCATTGCTCTGTACTGAAATTATAAGAGCAAAACTTTGTATTACTTGTACATTCCAGTTTTTTGAAATACATGATTGAATATTCATCAATAAATGGCAAAGATTTACAGTGTATTCAAAGATTATTAATCGCTTCAAATACTCTTAGTTTTAAATCTGGGGGAGAATATACTGATCTGCCTGCAGAGCACGGACAAGGAATCAGTACATATATATATATGATTAATTCTCCAAATACTAGGTGGAGTTAAACACATCATCATGTGTGGTCAATAGAATAGACAGCCAGGGCAAAGGAGCTATCAGGAAAGTTCTATCCAAAGGCAACAAGATATTATATACATTTGTCTAAGATGCTCATAAAATTTTATTTCATTCTACCACTAAAAACATTCTGTGGAAGGCAGGACCTTCCATACACATTGACTTTTAGTATGGTAGTGTGAAGCCTTTATCAAGACCTGACACCAAGGGTTGCATACCTTCAAGGAGAGATTGTGTTCCCCTATGTTTAAATCCCCATGTAGAGCAAAACACAAAATATACATTACACTAGAGTACCACATGGCCAAAGACTGACTACAGCATGCCAGGAAGAGGGCAGGTGCCTCCTGCCAGAGGCTGCAATTTAATATCCTGCTATAAAAGCAATAGGAGGCTCCTGTTCATCTGAAACCTAGAACCTATAATAAAAACAGTGAACAATTCAAAATTGGCACATTGCTCCTACTGGCTGTTCATGTGCCAGGATTTTCCACCATGCCAGAGTTGCAAACTGTGTACAGTCTCTGGAAACAACTAAGCTCTTCTTATTTGTGAGGTAGAATTGTGAGTAGTGAGGGATTTACAACATGGGAAATTTTTATTTTCTTTGTTTTAAGAAAATGAGTGTAATATATGCCCCAATGGTTATTTGGGAAACTCACTTATTGTGAGTTTATTAAATGGCTGAAGTACATGATTTTAGAGAAAGTAGGACTTCGGCAGCTAACAGCCTGAGGCACAGAAATGGAAAAGGTAAGTCAGAACTTATAAACCTTCATTTCATCCAGGTGTACCTCACTTTAAACAATAAATGCATCCCAGGAGTGACGTGAAAATAAAATACTTATACATTGGATCATATTTTAAATTAACTAGGGATACAGTTACTTAAAGGAAGCCTCAGCTAGTTCTTTGGTAATGTGGATGACCAATTTGCAATTTATCAGTTTCTGAAATATGAATTTTCAGATATCAAATTTTAAAGCAGAGTATAGATACATGTATTTATATATGTGTCTAACATAGAAGTACATGTATTTATAAATATTCTAAAAGTCATACAGTTAAGATCAAAATACATTAAAGGCATTACGGTTTAGCTTGATCCACAGGGATTTTCTGGGTTTAAAGGAATATATGAAATATTTGCTCGAATAAGGATGTATTAGAAAATAAAAAACCAAGGTTTCCAAGATTGCAGTTAGTTATCTGTGAAGTAGGAGAGCCAAGCAGTAAAACTCCGTGTCCACTTGGCTGCAACAATTAATATGGAGATATTTTCAAGGTGGGATTATGGGCACTGGAACCTCTAGGGATGGAATGTTTTGCCCATGCGTTAAATCCTCATTTTGTGTGAACTTAATGAAAAGATTGCAATATGTTCTGTCAATGGTTCCCAGAGCATGGAGATACTTCTTTCTTTTACCACTGAGAAAATGTAGTGAGATTTGTGCTGTATTTTATGGATGGAAATGTATGTGCTTTTTACTTTGTTTAGAACTCCTGAAGATAGGCTTAAAATTATGTAGGGAAATGCAGTTACTGTACGGCTGTAGTATTAGCTGGATGCACAGTATATTTGTAAACTTTGCTGTGTGGGGGGAGAACCTCTAACATCATAAAATATCAAGAAAGAATCAAATTTTTCTATAGCATTTTAAATTAGGCAGTAGCTATTTTCAACAGAAGCTTGTTGGTCTGCTACAAAAAAAATGTTATTTATTTATTATTCTAATTTGGATTCACAAGTAAAGTGTGCTCCAGTCAGAAAAAGGACTTGCTTTGCACAGACATGTTCAGGGGCTGTAATACAGTTACATGTATGCTATTTACTTTTAATAAAAGAGAGGCTCTTTGAGTATAGCAAATAAATGTGCAATACTGATAAGTTAAAAAAAAAAAAAAAAAAAAAAAAAAAGACCAGGGTGGAGTGGATGGGGCAGAAACCAACAGGTCACTCATGCTTAGTTAGCATTCCAGTAGGTGCTCAGGCAGCCCTCAGGCAGCCCTAGAATACTCCTATGCCCCAGGTACACCAGTGAGGGAGCTCTCCTTGGAGAATGAACTGATACTCGGACATCTGCAAGAAACCAACATAGTCAGCTCCTCTCCCTCCTCAATTCATGGCTTAGACAGGACCAAACGTGTTTTTTCTCAGAAGTGTTGAAGAGCACATCACCTTGGGAGTTCTGGGACCACCAAATATTCAGGGTCCAAGTAAACAACTCAGAGAGGCTCTTCATAATTAGCACCAGTGACCCAGTTACCTTAACCCTTGAATTCTGTCCTTTTGTGGAACCCAGACCTCAGAAGTTTTGAAATCTAAGCAGGCCAGGGTTTGAGGTATTTGTTTCTTTGTTTTTAGCATCATAGAATTCTTTGGTTGGAACAAGATCCTCAAGATAATTTAGTCAAACCCCTTCACTTTAAAGTTAAGAAAGCTAGCCAGGCACGGTGGGTCACGCCTGTAATCCCAGCCCATTGGGAAACTGAGACGGGTGGATTACTTGAGGTCAGGAGTTTGAGACCAGCCTGGCCAACATGGCCAAACTCCGTCTCTACTAAAAATACAAAATTAGCCAGGTGTGGTGGCATGTGCCAGATACTCAGGAGGTTGAGGCAGAAGAATCACTTGAACCTGGGAGGCAAAAACTGCAGTGAACTGAGATTGCACCCCTACACTCCACCCTGGGTGACAGAGCTAGACTCCATCCCGAAATAATAATAATAATAATAATAATAAAGTTGAGAAAGCTAAGGCCCAGAAAAATTGACTTGGTTTGGTAGACAGCTGGTTAGTGGCTAAGTCATAGGTGGAATCTCACTCCAAGGATAAAGAAATAACATTTGTTAAGTTATGTATACGGTGCTGTACCTAAGTTACCTCATTTAATTCTCATACACTCCCTATCATCCCCATTCATAGAGTAAAGCAAGTGAGATTTAGAACAGTTTACCAAACTTACTACAAATCGTACACTTTTAGGTCAATTTGCTAAAAATCTATTCATCAAATGGCCAATTTGCCAAATAATAAATTTGAAGAATGGCCAATTTGCTGAATTTACCAAGAAATTATTTCTTTAAACTACATCCAACTTTTAAAGCAATTAATATTATTCATAGTAATTAAAGCTTCCGAAGATTATTTCTAGTTTTAGTTGACTGGTTTTCATTTTATCTTCATGGCAACAATTTTTAGGAATTTAAATTCACTTTGTATTGGTAATTAGTATATATCAAATTTGAGGTCTCAATTACATGGTCCATTATAAAATCCCTTCTGGCATTCCAGCTTACTTTCTACCACTTACAATGGTATTGTCTTTCATCTCAAATCTTCCTACAAACCAGTACCAAGTTAACATACCAAAGAGATAGAAGCCATAAACTTTCTGCATTTTATAAAATTTCTAGCAAATTGCATGGGATCGTTCAATACCCTTAATGATATTTTGAATATTTAGTTTAACTGTGTTTGGTCCTAGTTTTTGTTTACTTTTTAATTTTGCCTTAGCCATTTCAGCCCAGCAATTCTGTAGCACATTTGTCAGTCCAAATCAGCTAAATGTCATTTCCTATATGTTTCACATTTCAGGCGTATGTTTAATATATATTACAAGTAATCCATTTGATTCATTCAGTTAGCAAATCTGTGAATCAAAAGTGTATAAAAGACAATGGGTTAGATTAAAAATGAGTTAGATGACGGGAACTCACCTTATCCTTATGATTTAAGAAGTCCTTGATTTTAAGACAACACAACACTGTGATTCAAAATACATAAGCTATAATGTAAAATGGCTGCAGTTCTAAAAAGAACTAAAACCAAACTAAACTAAACTAAAACTCTAAATTATCTCCCAAAGCTGCCACAGTCACCTTATATAGCAGGATTTGCTACAAACTTTAAGAAACCTAATAGAAGGAAAGTTTTATAAAGCAGTGATTTGGCAAATTGATCATTCCATGAAGTGTTCAGTAGGGAAATTGGATTTTGGTGAATTGACTTTCTGAGAAGTAATTTTTGGAGAAATACAATTCAAGGTAATTATCCTTCAGAAAGCTGTTTTTTGGTGAAGTGACCTGCTTCTAATCACCAAATGGTGAGGCATTAAAACCTGTCTGCTGATTCTAAAATTCACATTCTAGCCTCCTTATTTTTTTTTTCCAATTAACCACATCACCATTGATGTAAAGTAATCAGGAAAGATTTATGAAGGCCCCCAAAAATGTGGACTGAAAATTTTCGACTACTGAAGCTACCTTTAAATGTATCCAAATAAGGGAATTGAATAAAATCTCATAGTTGAGTTCAATGCAAAACCCATACTATATGTCCCAGCAGAGGAGTAACATACAGTGATTCTGACTTGCCTAGTGAGAAAGCACTTTCCTTGATACCAAGAACCTTAATTCGAACAAAACTTAAACATTTATATTCATATCATGTGGATCTGTCTGGCCACAGTTAATTTGAGCCTATCACTTTATTCCCTGTACAGAATATCTAAAGCTTTAAGGCAGATTCAGGGAGCCTTTTCTTCCTGAAACACAAACACTTACACTACGCTCTCATTAACTGCAACCTTCACATCTGCACTGAAGTGAAAATAGAACCTAAAGCTCTGTCCTAGCTACTGTATGTCAAATAACACAGATTAGAAAGGGTGTATTTGACAATGGCATTTTATTCAGGCTTTAGAGGGAAAGAGTTGGACAAGTCATAAACTTGCATAACCATTAAATAAAAATAACTGCAGGGATGTTTAAGAGATATACTAAAATAAAAAAAATTTTAAATACTTGATAAAGGCAAAATTTTACCTGTTATTCATTTTACTTTATCACAACTTGACACAATTATTAAAAAACTTTACCCCTACAACTTAAAAGCTAAAACCACTTCCGAGGCTTCTGGAGCCCCATATGGAGTGAGTTTCCAGGGTAGAAGATGGGAGTGAGTTTCCAGGGTAAGAAGAGAAAGGTCACTATTTGGTGGCATCTTCAGGTTTAAATAATCTAGGCCAACTCTTTTCACAGAAATATAATGTGAGCCACATATATAATTTTAATTTTCACATTAAAAAAGTGAAAAGAAATCGGTAAAATGGATTTTAATATATTTTTACCCCAATGTATCAAAAATATTACCAATTCAGTATGTCATTGATATAAAAAAATTGAGATATCTTATATTATTTTCATAAGTCTTCCAAATCTGGTATGCATTTTACACTAAGAGCACCATTCAATTTAGACTAACCACATTTCAAAAGCCCAACAGCCACATGTGGCTAGTAGTTACCATACTGGACAATGCTTCTTTAGACTCACAGTCTCATTTGAAAAGGAAAGGTACTTTGAAGGTAATGGAATTATATGATTCTGTCTGGATTGAACTGCACTGCTCTTTGCTTATTGTTGATTGTGAATGCTAGGCAGTTCTGAGGATTTAGACCAGGAAAGCACAATGACAAGATCTCCAAATCCTGTCATTGTAGGCCGGGCGCGATGGCTCACGCCTGTAATCCCAGCACTTTGGGAGGCTGAGGCGGGCAGATCACCTGAGATTAGGAGTTCGAGACCAGCCTGAACAACACGGAGAAACCCCGTCTCTACTAAAAAAAATACAAAATTAGCCGGGCTTGGTGTCACATGCCTGTAATCCCAGCTACTCAGGAGGCTGAGGCAGGAGAATTGCTTGAATCCAGGAGGCGGAGGTTGCGGTGAGCCAAGATCACGCCACTGCACTCCAGCCTGGGTGACAGAGTAAGACCCCATCTCAAAAAAAAAAAAAAAAAAAAGAAATCTGGACTGTAAGGCATTTCTCAGTTCACATGCAATTAATATTGATATTTCCAAGTTGTACAATTTTGGGCTGTTCCTCGGTTTTCTAAATATTTTCCTTTACATCTAAATCCAGGTAGATAAGAAACACAGGAACCCTCTTCTCTTCCCTACACCCCATCTCCAGCCATCCTTCTACTGGATTCTCAAGAGTAGCCACTCTTAAGTGTAGTTTTCCTTCTATTTTGATGCACAAGGTATCTCTGAGTCTTTGCCTAGGCTGCTGTCTCTTCTTAAACCACCTTTTGAGCAGTGCTGCCTGCATCCCTCATCTCCATCATCTGGCTGGCTCCTAATAGCTACCTGAAGTCAGCTTTGCCCTTCAAACCCCAAGACAACCCAAAGACCCAAACCCAATGTTCTTTCTTCACATTCCCATGGCAATCATTGTGGGCTCTTGTGCCACACTGTTTCCATTGTGGTTCTAACTCCATGTATTATATCTGTTTATGATCTCTCTTCTCCAACTAGATAGTGACCTCCTAGAAAATATCTCA
The DNA here is from genome assembly GCF_028885625.2 of Pongo pygmaeus. NCBI lineage: Eukaryota > Metazoa > Chordata > Mammalia > Primates > Hominidae > Pongo > Pongo pygmaeus. The sequence continues at coordinate 75,136,920 of NC_072385.2, forward strand.
TTTACCTTTGTACTTACAATGCCTAGTACAAAATAAGTATACTTAAAGTACACAAGAAAGGCTCATAAAGATGAAACATGGAACAGTATATGGAAAGTATAATAAAGTTCATCTATTCAAAGAATAAATGTTTTAAAGTACATGTCTAACATCTTTTGTAGCACAAACGCATTTAAAATGCACATGTCCCAGACACTGTGCTAGATGCTAAGGATACAGAGATAAATGAGATTCTAACCTATAAGAGACAACAGTTAAGCAATGGTAAAGATGAACACTTCTCAAAAGTATGTGAATTCGAGTCTCCTGGGGAAGTCGTTGAAAACAGATTCTGATTTAGGGGATCAGCGGCAGGGCTTAAAATTCTGCATTTCTAATAAGTTCCCAAGTGACACTGCTGGTCCCATGACCATACTTTAAGTAGGGAAGGACTATGGCCCATAAGTTAGGAGACCTGAAGTTTAGCCGTGGCTCCTGTTGTATGAGTCACTTCTCTTAATATTGCCAGATCTGCTTGCTCAGCTCATAAATTGTTTCAGATCAGAGAGGAGAGTAGATGATTTCTACATTATCTATAAGCTCTATAATCCATGATATCCATATTCTATCAGGCTTCAGGGGACAGTAGGGATGAGACCTGTGGTTTTTAGTTTTGGCTGCTCTTTAGAATCACCTAGGGCTAATTTCAAAATTCAGATGCCCAGAACACAGACCAGACCTTGGAATGTCTGCAGGTGGGGCTCAGGCATGAGTATTTTTAAACTCCCAGGGTTGAGTAATCCAAGCAGTATGTGTTGATTGTTAATTCAATTGATTGGTATTAATGAGGTCGGAGATAACAAAGGATGCTCCCCTTGGCAGGTAACTTTGTCCTATTCTGCAGGCAGTACTACAATACCTGTTGGTCCAAAGAGCCTGATTAAAGGCAGTGTGAAGTATTATTTCCAACACTGAAAAAGCACCCCAAAGCGCAGGCTCTGAGGTGTAAAATTATGCACAAAAGAAAAGCTATGCTGATACCATAACAAATAATTAGCCATGCTTCCCAACCTTTTGCAGGCCTCCCACTTGACAAAAGAGATCAAAATGAAAATGGAGCATTTATTTTTTCCCCCAATGAAGAATGGAAACACCAGCATCCAAGAAGCCACTGGATATATATGCTTTGCAAGTAAAGTCGTATCCTAGATTCTTTTTAAATTAGTTTTGGAAATTTGAAAATTTTAAATAAAAAAGTACAAACGCTTTTTAAGGGTGTTTCAGCAGTTTTCAAAATGGAACAGGACTTTGCCATCCTCACCACATCTCTTAGGTCTAGGTTAAGAATAGAGGAGAAACATCCAAACTTGTTCATACTTTTAAGATATCTTAGTTTTAAATGTGTTGGTTTCTTTAACTTTAAAAAAATTGCTTTGCTGAAGTAAGAAAAAAGAGAATTAGATTATTTTATCATTTAACTCAAGTAATGAATTGCTTTGTAGTGCAACAGTAGCACATCACTGAAATACTAATTATTTTTTCTTTATTAGTTTTCACTTTGAAATATACTGTGCACACTTTTCCAAAACAGATTACTTGTGTCTGACAAATATATCAACAAATAGCTAAAGAGTACATACTACAATCAAAATATTCTAGGATTTGAGAGGTAAGAGAGTATGATATTCTGTTATCTTCAAAGACCTTAGAACCTATCTGAGGTGATTAAACTTACATTCTATGAAAAGATAGCTAAAATTATGAACACAAAATAATAAAAGCTAAAATAGTAGTTTTAAAGCTTTCAGAGAAGAGAGATACCTCACTTCCAGCTGTGAGGGGCTAATGGAAGGCTAAATAAAGAAGGGAAAGGTTTCATCTGAACCTTCAAGGGATGGCAGGTATTAGATCATTAGCCTAGAAAAAGAAACTCTATGATCAAGAGCAAGAGGAAAGGAAATCATAAGATGGGCTCAAAAATAGTGATAAGACAAGTAATGAGTAATGAGACAAGAATGTCTCACCTGGGCCAGGTGAAAAGTTCCATATCAGCCAGGCTTAGATCTGAAGACTTAAGGACTATGAACAAAACAAAAGCATAGTTAGGCAAATTGGATTAATACTTCCGGTCTCCAGGGACAAGGTAAAGTTGATATACATAGGACAGTATAAGCATAAGAGTTGACAAAGATAAGGTATCATGTGGCTAGAATGGAATTACCTGAGGGCTCGCTAGGCTGAAGACTTCTCTTTTAACATTTTCCTACAGCTAATGAGAAATCAGTGGAGACTTTGCTTGCTTGTCTAAGTAATACTCTAAAAGCCATATTTTTCAGGAAGGCAAATTTTGAGCCATATATAGCACAAATTAGGGTGGAATAGAACAGATTAGTAGACTGATGCAGAAAGGCTGATCTCAATTGCAGTACTAGAAAGAGGGAAGTGCAAAGAAATTAATGTAGGAATAACAAAACATAAGACTTAGTGAATAACTAAATCTGGGGGGTGGGGTAGCAGAGCCATGGGTGCCCCACACATAAACTCCAAGCACTCATTTCTTCACACTGAAAGCTGCTTGCTGTGAACACCTATAATCTTTGCTTGAGGTATTCAGCCTGGCTGTGGGAATATGCTTGGCCCACATGCAGGGCAAGCCAGCAATGCCAGAGAGATAATACCCTTAGAAGCAGCTCAAACCAATAAAGACAGAGATTTGGAGGACAAATGCCACAAACTCCTCACTCCTCCATTAGAATAACTCTTAGTCCCACACTAACTCTCAGAATATCCCAGTGGTAACTTGCTTGTTAATGCACCTTATCTTGTATTTCTTTAATTTCCTGTCTTTTCTCTCTACTCCCTTATCAGCATTTTTTGGTGTCACTCCCAAAGAAACTTGTATTTTTAAACTTCAAAGGCACTGGGATCCTTGCCTTGGCCACTGCTTCTAGAGTGGCCTAACACAGGCCATAGTTAAGAAGAAAGCAGAGTTAAATTCTAACATGGTTAAGAAGAAAGAAGAATTAAAGTTTAGGCAGAATAATAGGGCAACAAAAGTATTCACATACTAATCCTTGGAACCTGTGAATATGAAACTTTCTATGGCAAAATGGACTCTGCAAATGTGATTAAGGTTAAAGACTATGAGAGAGGGAGACTATCCTGGACTATCCGGATGTGCCTCATCAAATCACATGGTTGCTTAAAAGCAGGAAACCTTTCTCAACTGTAGTTAGAGGGAAATGTGACTATGGAAGAATGGTCAGAAACATCCAACATTGCTGACTTTGAAGATGAAGGAAGGGGGCTGTGAGCCAAGGAATGTGGGTGGCCTCTAGAAGCTGGAAAAGATAAGAAAATGGATTTTCCTCAGGAGCCTTCAGAAAAAACTATGGCCCTGGGGACACCGTGATTTTAGTCAAGATGTGTATCAGAGTTCTGACCTACAGAATTGTCAGATAATAAATCTGACACAAAGTTTGTTGTAATTTTTTTATAACAGCAATAGAAAACTAATACACATAAAAGATGAAATTAACATTGATTTTTCAGATGTTGGTCTGAATGTTTAATATGTTGAGTTCTGTCTGTGTTCTTGATTGAGTGATATTCTTAGAGATTCATAGAGCCACTTATATATATGGAATATCATTCTTTCATTTTTTAGTTACGAGGTGGTAAAGATGTTTGATATTTGTTGTTTTGTTTTAGCCAGAAAGTTATTGTCATTTAATCAATTCTGTTAAATCTTACGTGATGTCCTCAGAAAGATATAATTAAAGAAATGTGTTGTTACAGTGGAAACTATGGCAATTAATAATAGAATGCCATTGTCAAACTCACTGTTTCTTTCCAGTGCTCAGTTTCACCTGGACTATATTTAGAATCTTTCATTTGGAAGGGATGGTTATGTGTCAAATGTGTTGTATGAGTATATTCTCGAATGTTAAAATTTCATTGAGTTGTGACACACACAAGGGCTTGATATAGGAATTCTGACATAATTAAGAGCAAGTTAAAGTTAACTTTCAGTGCATTGTTGAAAATATATAATCTCGAACCCATGATTTTATCTGAGCATATGGTGGTTGTTTTCAGATACTGTACTTCTGGAATATTATATTATAATTATATTATATTAAATATAAAATAATATAATTTAATTTAATTATAGTTAATTCTGCAGTCTCATTGGGTTACTCCATTTTATCAGTCCCCATCGTTTTCTACCCCGTTCATCCAATCTTTACAGCCATACTCAGTCTTCACCTCTTTCCATAAAACATGCACAGCAGGGACATAATAGAACAATAAACACTCTAACCCATTGGTAGAAATGGATTTGGCAAGAGGGGTTGGGTCTGCTGCCCCTAAACAAAGCGTTCTGGAGTGAGAGCAAAGCCCAAATACCCACACCTCACCTAATCTCCACATGAAGTCTACCTAGCTCTCTGACACATCTTCTACCTGGTTCCTAGCTTGTATTCTGGTGGTAATGGAACACAGGCGCAAGCAAGACTGGGACTTTGGCTTCTCAGTGAACTTCACCGAGCCTCTTCCTCCAACAAGATTCTGCTTCCACTAGCTCTGGTACTAACTGGCACAGAGCTCTCTGATTTATGTATCTGAAAACCTAGTGATGACAAGAGCTGCTGCTCTTTTGAAATACTGTCTACTCCGTTTTCCTTGATGCAGATTCTACTGATTTGAGTTGGCCTACCTCTGTGGCCATGGTTGCTGATATTGCTGTTTAGCCTGAGATAGGCAGGAGTGAAGATTTGGGTTCAATGGGAATGTTTTGCTGCCCCACTTTGTTTTTCACAGCCTGTGATTCATAGCCCTTGCTGGTCTCCCATTCCTGCTCCAAGCACACAGCATACCACAAAGCCACCTTAATTAAGCCAAATTCTTATTAAAAAAAAAAAAATCTACAGATTGCATTCAAATAAAAGCCAAATGTTTTGCTTTTACGTCTCCCTCTTTTACATATACCTATACGTAAACTCTTGCCAGACAAATTTTAAATAACTCACTTTATATTTACACATTATAAGTTTAAAACCTACAATGTTTTTATGTATTACAGCTTCAGTTCAGTCCCTGAAAGGGCAGGACAGACAATAAACATTGCTGTCTCTCTGGTGGGCTGTGTAGTCAGGTGTTTCAGAAAGGGGTCTGCTGACAGCACATCCTCTAACTCTAAAGATACGACACCAGATGCACCACCACCCTTAAAAGGAAAAAAACTTCCCCTAAATACCAAGATAATTTGCAGAAAGGCTACATGGTTACAAAAGCAGTTTGGTAGGGCTTAAGGAAATGAAATAAGGGAGGAAGCAAGTGCAAAGGACATTGAATTTCAAGTAATAATGGGCTCAAACACTTTAAAACCAAAAATAATCTGTGTACCCTAGAGCTTGGAGACTTGTACTCAGCAGATCACAATTCTGCAGCCATGTGTCCCTGAACGACTAAAGAAGATGATTCAAGAGGATTACCTGTTGGTACAGGCTGGATTACCTGTTGGTACAGGCTTTTAATGTCGACAATATGGCTAATTTTGAAGGCAGGTGCCTTCCTCAGCTTTTATTTGCTATAGAGTTTTTAATGTACTTAACACTTTTAAAATTTAGTTTCTACTAAGATACTATTTTTCTCTGAGACTGGCCTTGTGAACTGAGGATTTGCCAACTACAGTACCTTTCAAGAACATCATCCTGAGATATTCAAGTTTAATATTATCTATCATAGCTTTCTCACCATCTTCTTCTTCTTTACCCTCCCACAATCTTGCCCTCCGATCTACACCCTCAGTCAATGCCCATCATAAGGTTATCAATGATCTCCTCTTTGACAAATTCAGTGGCCTCTCATGATTTGGGGGACCATTCCTTTGTTATTCATACTATCAGGCTTCCTCAACACCCTTCTTCATCTTGATTTCAGAAGCAGAAAAATATCCCAATTCTCCTTATATTTTTCTGTAGACTAATGGGTTTTATTACATTTTTGTTTTTGCTTGAGTTTCAATAAATGTTTGTCAAGTAATAGATCCAAAAACCCCTACCAGAAATTGTTACTTTGGGGCCTAGCTGACACAAGAACAGATTGAGTTTGGAATGAAGTTCCATGTGGAACGACCTATGCAACTCTTAATCTATTACATGGTTGGGAGTATAAATCTTGCAAGCTTCTTAAGCAGTTTTCCCAGCATTATTGACATACTGATCACCAAATGGTGAGACTACAGAGTACTTACTGATGATACCCAGACTACCAGGACTGCAACTACCTTGAAACTTCAGGAAAACCAGGAAAGAAGAAATACTGCATGGATGTAATAATGCAGTCTAGAGATTGATTTCTAGCTTAAACTGATCACAAATATCTGCCTCACTGGAGCCTACAATTTACACTTACTAGTAGACAAGGTCTAGACTTAGGCATTGACTATTTCTACACAGCAATTTCCAGAAACCAGCATTGGAGGTTTAAATATCATACATTAAATTTGTCTGTCATTCAAATGCACACACAAGAGTAAGAAAGGATGCTAGCTACCAATGAGAAAGATGTAGATTAAAATTCCTTAATATGTATATATATTATAAGTATTTTCACATTTGGAGATGGTGTTTCTAACGATATATTTGTGTATATTGCAAAATTCTTCCACCCCATATTTTGCATCCCAAATTCATATATATAGTATTAAATTTTCTTTTCTCTATAGAAGGACTTATTTAACCTCCTCAGTTTAAAGAAAAATAGTAAGGCCATAATGAATATTGATTAACCTTGGGAACCAAAAAGTAAACATAAAAACAATTTCTTACTCTAAGATCAGGCTTAACAATGTGCTAATAGCCCATAATGAAGATAGCAGACATGAGTTAATCAACACATTAAGTTGGGATCAGAAGTGTCAACTCAAGTGCAGTCTGCTAATTTACTGACCCTTAATGGGTCAGCAAGATCTATAATCCATAGGCTGATCTTTCTACTTCTTTTAAAGTCATTGTGGAAGCCAGTTCACTTTCTTCCATGATTATGATCTCTGAACTGATACGGACAGGGAGTCAACACAAAATCCATTTATGAGAATGTGCTTGGGGTTACTGAGTAATGGGATCTCAAGCTAACTGGTGAGTTAAGTGTCTGGGTAGAAGCTCTTTATGAAACCACCAGCTTTGTGTTTCTCATGTCCACACAACTGTGAAAATACACATGTGCAATCTTCACTGAAAGCTTCTGACTCCAGTAAGTCCTGAGTTCTTGAGTTAGCTAAGGCTCGCTACCCACTCCCATTTCTATTCTGCTCTCGGAAGATAAACCTTACTTTTTAAAATGTCAATGGGTTAAAAAGAACTGAGTAGTGGGATGGTAAGGTGATGGGCTATACCTGCCAAATAGTAATTGTGAAATAAGTTTTGCTTTACTAAACATGTAGTGAGTTGGACAGAAAGTTGCTTTGGTGATTAAGCAAAAAATAGACATAATTTGGTGTAATCTAACAAATGAGAACCAATCACCTAGTGTTTGCCACCTTCAAAGGGAAGAAGAGAAACAGTACGTGCATATCTTATTCCAGACGGGCCTTCCACAGGGTATAATAAAAATTATGAATCAAGAATTCACTTGAATCCTTTTTTGTATAGAAGATATGGTTGCTGTGATAATGCAAAAAAGATTGTTTTTAATGTCAGCATTTTCTTTCTCAGGTAATAAAGCAATTTCACTGTACGATTTACAATGGTGCATTAGCAACCCAGCAGCAGTGTGATGTCAGAGCCTCAAAAAGATGTATGCAAGAGAAGCAACTGGGCCTGGTTCTGTTGCCCTGGCCCCCAGTCAAGGCTGCTTAAATGTCACCAACTCCAGTCCTGCTCTGTTCCACAGCTAGTCCTGGCTGTGATTTTCTCCCAAATAGGACACAGATATTAACTAAGGTTCTGGAAAAAGGAAGCAAGAGAAAGAGAAAAAGCAAACTACTGAATGCACTAAATTTTTTTTTTAAGTTTTATTGAAAGGAAAATAGAGGTTAACTTGAAGGACCTAAGAATTTGTTTTTCTCTGTACAAAGGAAATATGTCAGTTGCATGCCGATGATGCTGGAAGGATTCCGCAAAGGAAACCATCTTTTCTGGGAACACAGAGAGCCCCCTCTGTTGTTGGTGACATTGCCCTCTCTTTTTGCCCCTATTTGTTGCCTTTGTTTTCCTCCCCTGTCATTACCTAACCTCCTAGTACTGCTGTGCCAACCGCAGCACAAAGACACTCGTCTAAAAAGCCTCTGTAGGAGAAAGACAGTTCCACCCTACGGAAAAAAGTGAACCCTCGGGCCACAAAGACGAGGAAAGAGTCAATCTTTGGAAAAGCTCTCACAGACGTGGGTGGCTTTGGCAAGGTCAGCCTTTGGAAGGCGACCTCTTGAGCAGGTTCTCAACCTTAAGGCCGGTCTGAGAAAAGCAATGAGGGGAGTAGAAAAGAACTGGGAGAAGAGAGGGAGAAAAGGGTCGGGAAATGGAGGGTAGGATAAAGAGGGGGTACAGTTAGGGGACAGCGAAGGCGGCGGCCCCTCCTAGGATTACATCTTTCGGTAACCACCCCCGCCCTCCGCACTGGCACTTCGCGCGGGGTCACTGCCCGGCCCCCCCTCCTGGGCTGAGTGGCGCGCTCCGCCTGGGTCCCGGAGGCGGTGGCGCAAGGCGAGCGCGCACCGGGGCCGTCCGCTGGGCTGGCCCAGCCGGGAGGTCCTGACCCCAAGAGGCAACAAACGAGTGGAGGGGCACTGCTCTCCACACTGCTCTGCCGCCCCCACCCCAACTCTCCCCACCCCTTCCCCCTGGCTGCAGCAGCAGCAGCAGCAGCAGCAGCAACAGCAGCAGCAAACGAACAGAGCCACAGCGTCACCGAAATCCAAGCGGGGCCCAGCTGCGCCGGGGGCAAGAGGAGGGGGCTGGGGCGATCCGGTGGGGGAGGGGGCAGGGGATGGTGGGGGTGCTCCGGGGCCGCCGGGGGCGGGGCGGCAGCGGGGGTGGCACGCGCGGCGGCCGCGCCCCGGGCCCGCGGCCGGCGTCACTTACCCGGCCAGGGCGCGGGAGCAGCTCGGCCGACTCCTCGGGGCCCGCGGCGGCTCGGGGCCGGCGGTCGGCGCAGCCCGGGCGCTGCCAAATGTAAACAATCCGCCATGATTTCTTTGTTTAGCTAATTGAACCTGCCGCCGTCTCGAGTCCCAGGCGCTCCCTCTCCCTTCTCTCCCCTTCCCCCCTCGCGCGCTCTTTTATTTATTTATTTGCCTCTCCCCCCTACCCCGCCCTTAGTCTTTCCCTCTCTTTAGTCTTAGTAGCTGCTTTTAATGTAAGTCGAGGCAGTTGGGTAGTTGGTGCAGGGAGTGCGGTGGTGGTTTTTATAAATACAGGTAAAATAATATCCAAATCTCAGGCTGAGGTGCAGTTTCTGGAAGAGGAGGAGGGTGTTCCTCTCCTTCCCTCCCTCTTTCCCCCTCCCCCGTTTATTAGAGTATCCTCGGTGGAAAGTGCCAGAAAAATGCGGTGCATCTCTGAGTCACCTTTTCTTCCCGCCGAACTCTCTAGCACCCAAGTTCGCTGGCGGATTTTGGACTCTGCCAAAGTGCTGAGTTCGTCGTTTACTTTGAAAGCCTGAAATATAACTGATGTCCAACTGCAGGAAGGTGCACGGAATCGCCGCCACCATCCCGGGGGCGAATCACCACCCTGCAGCCGGCTCCTCAAGGGAGTGACCTCTTGGTGTTAAACTCCTTTAGGGAAATACCCGGTTTTTCCACGCGCGCGTGCGCGCCTACGCACACACACGATCCAAACTAGCACCAAGACAGTGGAAAGCTCCCAGAGGAGCCCAACTGTTCAGCCTCACATTTGCATAAATTATTGGTCCCAATAAAATTGTTGCAGAAATATTCGGGAAGGAGTAGAATCTGAGCCTTGAGTTTCAAACTTCCAGGAAATATTTAGGTCCTGGTGGAAAGAAGGGCTCAGCATTCCTTCATCTGGGTTTCTGTGGGTAGAAGTGCATTTGATCACCAGTTTTGACTATAGTTAATGCAGGCATCATTTAAATCCTGTTCTAGGTGAATTTATGAAGAGTTTCAGGGTAATCCGTGGCAGAAAATTCTAGGGTTATGGCTTCATTTATTTATAAAACTACTCCCCCAGTCTCACTTCTATTTATAACCACCATGTTGATGACACCAGAAATGATTCAATATTTTCATTAATAAGGAGGTTTGAAAGTCATCTACATCTTGCAGTAAAACTGCCTTTTAAGTTATCATCGGGATTAATCTCATTAAAAGAAGTTATTTCCTTAGCTATGCTTATTTCTCTGTGGGGAGAGCACTATTGAATAGAGTAATGTCACCCTTAGAAGTTTGGACGAACCGTTTATGCATCACATAATGTATTGATCGTATGGGTAAAAGGGTCTTCTGATCCAATCAAGAGAACTGAACTAATGAGTATTTACACTAAGCCCAGTCACTGTGGTCGTCTTACCCACTGGGTCAGTTAATAAATAGGTGTACAAACATTCTGATTAAATATAAAAGAAAGGAATTGTATTGCCAAGCAATCAAAATGACCCCAATCAAATCACCTATTTACACTTAGGTCTAGTCTATTCCCTCATGCAAGTTTAACAGAAGTTATTATCATATTATTTTCCACACTTTTGATGTGTTTTGTTTTTTTTTGAAACAGATTTTTGCTCTTGTTGCCCAGGCTGGAGTGCAATGGCGTGATCTCGGCTCACCGCAACCTCCGCCTCCCGGGTTCAAGCGATTCTCCTGCCTCAGCCTCCCAAGTAGCTGGGATTACAGGCATTTGCCACTACGCCCAACTAATTTTGTATTTTTAGTAGAGACGGGGTTTCTCCATGCTGGTCAGGCTGGTCTCCAACTCCCCACCACAGGTGATCCGCCCACCTTGGCCTCCCAAAGTGCTGGGATTACAGGTGTGAGCCACTGCGTCCGGCCTCTTTTTTTATATCATGCCAAATTTTACATGTTTCCCCAAATTCTAGCCTATGTCTCACCTTGCAAAACCCACCTTGATATGTACCTTCTCCCAGTGATTGGACCTTATTACTTCTCTTGGCATCAGATATGAAACTAATGAGCTTCACAACTGATGATCAAGGCCCTTGAATAGGGGGGACTGATATGCCAATACATGGAAGGATTTTATTTTTCTGCACAAAATTTAGGTTTAAGAAGCTATAATTTCACTTTTAAAAATTAATTTCTTTAAATACCTGCCCTGTTTGTTTAGAATTACTGTCCATATTCACATTTTTTCTTTTTCTTTGTTCAGCTTTTAAGTCCAGGAGTACACGTGCAGGATAACGTTAACTTTTTCTAATACATTGAATGTTGCATGTTTGCACCATTCCCCTGTCCATCGTCAGGTTTATTTCATGTGTCACTTGCCATGAACTGAAATTTGTTTGGAAATTAGAGGGTGAGGGGCAAGTAGAACTTCTCTTGAGCCTATTCCAGATTCTCATATGTCTCTCTAACAGGCAAGATCACATTATATTCATAGATTTGCACATGTGTAATCACATACATACAAAATGTAATCACATACCGACACTCCTTGAAAATACATTAAAAAATGGAAATTCGTACATAGCTACATTTCATTTGTAGGCTGACACATTGATGGCTCCCAATCAATCACACTGTTTTGCATGAATACTCTCTTTTAGTCCCATTCCACATGGACCATGGGTTTGCCCATGTAAATTGCTGTGGGTACCAGAAGTTCTGTAAGCACTTGCACTCTGGGGTTAGTCCTGTTGGAATGCTCCCTTTTGGAATCTAGCTGCTGTGCTTTAAAGAACCCTGCTAGAGAGGCAGAGACCATCTAGAGGAAAAGAATCAATGTACCGTAGCCCAGCCACCAGCTGAATGCAGATGCATGAGTGATCCCAGCCAACACTACATGGAACAGAATAGTGAATTCATGGGAACATGACAATAAATCATTGTTTCAAACACTAAATTGGGGACGGTCTGTTATACAACAGTAGGTCACTGATACAGCTTTCTCCAGTTAAAAGATTAGCGACGTGGTCAGATGACTGCTGGAGGTAAGAATTTAGCAAAAAGACATAAGGATGGAGGAAGAGAAATTCTAGAAAACTGCCTAATAGAGCTTCCCAGAACTAGAACTTCCCTTTGTCACTTCTTAGAGCTGAATGACACCATTACTTCAATGATGTAATAGGCATTCTGGGGACTGTGTTTATGTCATCACTTTAGAATGAAAAATCTTTGAGTCTCTAAAGCAAAGAGGTCAACAGACACAGACTCTGGAGTTCAGTTCTCCTGCCTTCAAGTCCCAGCTCTGTCCCCGAGTAACAACGCAGAATGAATGAACAGTTCTTTCCCAATTATTGGGACTTCTAGAAATTAGGCATATTTTAAAATACACATTTTCTTCAGGAAATTGTTCAAGTGAGACCAAGAATGAGAATAAATGAGTAACATGGAAATTTTGGGTTCAGACACAAACTCAATATATGAAAGTGGTTACCTGGTTACCTAGAAGTCATCTCCCTGTGCTCAAAAGCCCTTGGATTTGAATTAGGCACCAAAGGACCTGGGTCCTATAACATTTAATTTGGCTCTGTATTTGCAGCCGATACATACACACACACACACACACACACACATCAATTATCCCCATTACAATTGGGAGGGAGACAAGAGAGTCCAATGTCTCATCTAGTAAAGGACACAGTTTGCTAAACTTCAGAACTTGAATAATATTTTGTTTTTAAAAGAATTCTCTCAGAACCCCATATACTCAAAAGTTTTATACAACCGTGAAACAATATTCACACATTTACAAATTAAAGTTAATCAAATATATAAAGCCAAGAGCTAAATAACCTACATTAATTTAATGTGATATTATTATTTTGGGGGGGGGATGGAGTCGCGCTTTGTCACTGAGGGTCTGGAGTGCAGTCGCATGATCCCTGCTCACTGCAACCTTTGCCTCCCAGGTTCAAGCGATTCTCCTCCCTCAGCCTCCTGAGTAGTTGGGATTACAGGCACGTGCCACCACGCCCAGCTAATTTTTGTATTTTTAGTAGAGACAGGGTTTCGCCATGTTTACCTGGCTGGTCTTGAACTCCTGACCTTAGGTGATCCACCCGCCTCAGCCTCCCAAAGTGCTGGTATTACAGGCATGAGCCACTGCACCTGTCTAATGTGATATTATTTTGTCAACACTTAGCTGCCTCTAGTCTCATGAAGATGGTGCTGGCCATTACTAACAATCCTATACTTCTGTGCTGTTGTACAATGAGCTGATCACTTTCTCTATTCAAAGTTGTGTGAAAGCTTCCTTAGCACAGTGCTCCCCTACCTCATTTGGCCGCCACTTGGGATACATTAAGTTCTTATCTGTTTCAGTCCAAGATAATTAAAGTTGATAATTAATAAAGATAATTAAAGTTGGCACAACTCTAAACACAAATATGGGCATTAAAATGGTCAAGAATGTTTTTATTTTTCAGATTAGCATTGAGTTAAAATTCCATTTTGAGCAAGATTACTATTAGATAATAGCACTGGGGTGGCAGTCAGGTGACCTGGGTTCAAAGTGTGTATTTGACACCAATCACAATGTAACATCACTAGAACTATTAGATATTTTGATTTGGGAAGAGGAAAGCTCTGAGAGCCACAAAAGGATTTTTGTTAAAAATCAAAAAATAAGGGCTTTTTAATAGTGAAATCGCAGCAATGTGGCAGATATGAGGGGACTTTTTCTGACAGGATGGCTTTTCAATATTTCTTCTGCAATGTTTAACTTCTAACTCTTCCTAGGATTAAAGCTTATCTTCATTTCTCACTCTTTGATTTAATTTTTCCTCCCTCAATTTTAATTCTATAAAACTATTTTTTCTAAAAATTCTGGCATATAGTAGGATTATTTTCATGGTTTCTTTAAATTATACTTTTTACTTCCAAAATATGTCCATTAGTGATGAATAAAACAGCTCTATTATTATGGTTCCCAATTTCTCATTAGGTTTCTAGAAAATAAAATTTCTTTCTCTCAGTCTCAGAAAAAGTTTTGGCTTAAGAAGATTATTTTTCGAATCCCAGGAGAATAACAATTGGAAAATCCACACATTCTATAGTTTTTGGAATGAATATAAGGTTTTAATAGGCAGAGTTATGAAATGATCAAATTCTCCTAACTCAGTTTCATTATCCTTTGTTTTTTGGAAAACTGTACCCACAGCATCCATGACAAACCCAAAGAGAAGAATTGCAGGGTCTTGACAATCCTTCTCCCTGCATTTGGCGCAGGTAATCGGGAAACATGAATTTCCTATTTCCAGCCAGGCACTTCTTGGAATAGGTGCAGGATCATCTACAGGCACAGCTGCTGCTGTACTTGAGGGGTCCCAGAACCCAGACACATCTCTTTGAGCAGCCAAATGAGTATCTTCCCAACCACTACCACCTCATTCACTTTTTTTTCAGCCTGAAATATTAAAGTAAGTCCAAAATGTCTTTAAAATTTTAAACTTAATTATACCCCTTGGAATCTATGCTTTGGAAAACTGGTATTTTTTTTCCTTTAAATAAACCAATATCTGGAATACGTACATACATACATGCATATGTATATTGAAATATGCTTAGAAAACCACTTTACTATAGCTTGCAGCCTAGTATGAAAAAGAAAAATCCACTGTTCACTCTTTCATATGCTTTTAAAAAGCTTTTCAGAATATACCTAGTGAGCTGTTGTCTGTTCAGTGACGCATATACTTGTTTGTGAAACAAATCTTATTTCTTCTCTTAGCAATAACCTATGGGTGCGTGGAGAGATGAAAATGATTTCTACCTTTATATCCTTATATTGTGTGCTCTTTTAAAGGTGAATCTTGTAATGTTCTCTATTCTACACAGAAGTAATAAATACTATCTTTAGGAGAAGGTAATTTTAATAATGGTGTTCCCTTGCCAAAAAAGTAACAAAGGTATTTTAAATTGTATTTTTATCCTGATAGGGAGATTTCAAATAATTTAGCTAATTTCAACTAATAACTACTGAGAATTAACATTGTTATTTAATGTAATCAGTAGTTGAATAGAACATAAATCCAAGAACTAAGCACTAGGGAAGATGTATAACAGATAATACTGAGAGATTTGCAATTCTCAAAGACAGAAAAGGGAGAACCCAAAGGAAATTAAACGCTGGTTTTCTCAAATAAGATTAGATTTTCTTATTTCTTAAAATTACCCCGCAAAGCATATATTTTATGACACATATATTTTTATAATCTTCTTAAATCTCCAATGTAGATGATATGTGTTTTCTATATCAAGACTTTTTATTTCTATTTCTAGTTACTCTTTCTTTTCCCAAACACCAAAATAAACCATTACTTTATCTTGTTTTCATAGACTATTTGAAAATATAAATTTTAAATATTTATATATTATAAATGCTGTATCAACTTGCTCACTCTAATAAAGGCACTTAGCATTGTAGTTGCATTTGAGAAATATATAACCACAGTAAAAATTCACTTAATATACTCTAGCATTTCTTCAATAAACAGTGTGAAGTCAAATTCCTATGTAATTTAACAGTTGCTAGTAGCAGCACTCTGTGATACTAGTTGAAAATAGCTACTCTGAAACATGAAGCACAACACAGAGAAATTATTCTATAGGTTTGCTCATTTCCCAGGGTTCTGTCCAGATTGAACTAGCTGGTGCAGAAGCATGAACTTGCGAAACAGCAGTATGAGCAAGCTCAGGTGTTGAGCTATTTTAGCTATTTCTCTCTCCCCCCTCCTTCTGTTCTTCCCCTCAGGTCATTTGAAAACACAAATAAAGGTGACTAGTATTTAAAAATGCCAAATAAAGTGGAAAATTACATAAAACAGTAGTTTCCAAAGTAGAATGCAGAAAAAGATATTAAAACTTCTATCTACAGACACTTTTTATTATTTGCATCTAAAAATAAAAATAAATTGTGCATTTCACTGGGCATTGCAGCTATTCTGTCTATCTGATACCCTGGGTTCGGCCCTATTCTTTTATTGATCCCCAGAATAGGAAAAGAGGATCCAGGGGCTGAACCACATTCAGGAGGAGCCACATATCCTCTATAGGCACCAACCATCCAAAAGGAAGGATTTCTGGTCTTCTAAGAGTCTTTCACTCTGGGGACAGTGTTGCAAGGATGGAAGCTGGACCTTTGGGGCCATTTTTACCTTTTCATTTCTGACCACATGCTATTTGAGATTTCCTTCCTTTCTTCTTTCATTTTTCCTTCCTTCCTTCATTTTTCCTTCCTTCCTTCCATCCTTTCTTTTTCCTTCTTCCTTCTTCCTCCCATCTTTCTTTTTCTGGCCAATGTTAGAGTGCTTAATTTAGTTCAGCCATGCCTGGGAGAAAATAAAACCAACTGTAGAAGTCTTAGTAGTCATTGTGCCCACATAAGTCACATAAGTCATTCTGTGAAGCTGTTTTAATACGCTTCTATCATGAGTTCTCACACAACAGTGCCTGTCACTAAGAGGAGATGCTGATGACTTATGAATTTTGTTGACATTATAATGATACTGACTAAATGTGTTTTTGTATTAGAGACTCTAAAGTTTTCAGATGAATGCTCCATCAGGAGAAACAGTCTTTGAGAATGAATATCTTAAAATATATATTTAAATACATTTAAATAGAATTGTTAGATGCATAAAATATAACATGTTTATATATAGTACATAGATATCTTGTATAATTTATAAATAATGTATAACTATAAATACATTAAATAGATTTAAATTATACATTACATTTAATACATAATATATTATTTATGGACATATCACTTTACTAATTATGCATTATGCAAAACATAAGGTTTTAAAATATAAGGTAAAGAGTAAATAAACTCTCATTACAATTTTTTATTTTCTTCATCAATGAGAAACTCATACCTTTTTCTCTCACATATGGTGAATACACTCTGTCTCTAATATTCTGAATATGTCAGTCAGGGTCTAAGCATGAAAACAAAAGCCTATCTAAAATTTTTTGTGTGTATGTAAAATGAATTAGTACTAGGGGTTGCTTACACAGGAAATAGAAGAGGTGAGAAACTGGGCAGAGGATGGTGCAACAGCTCAGAGGTTAGCAACTGCAGGGCACCCAGCACATCTGGTTAGAGGATCCAAGGGGGAAGACAGTGGACCAGGGCCCAGTCACCTGGTGGGAACTGACCAGGAGACACAGCTGCTGCCAGAGGCCCTGTCACAGACAAGAGTCTGGGAAAAATATTCTGACCACCGCTTGCCTTCTTGTCTGCAGTGTCTGGCCAGGGCCTCCCATTGGCAAACCTGGCTTCATGCATATGTGTGGACAACATTGCTGTAGCAGTAGCTCTCCTGTGATACAGTGCCAAACAGGGAAAGAGTGAGAATGGAAATGAGGCAAACAGGCCCAGTACCTGCCAGTGGAACTTTCCAGTTTTCCGGATACTTTCTGTTCTTTCATATTTATACATCTTGAAACATCTCCATCCATTTAGCAGGAATGCCCTTCTTTCTTGTCTTTGCCTATCAAACTCCTGTACATCCATCATGAATGAAGCCATTTATTCCATGAACATTCATGGAGTTTATTCATGAAAATAAGTCTATTTTTAAAATTTTTTGATTATTCAATAGCCATTGAGCCAGCATTGTCTAATAATTCTTATCAAAGATTCAGGATTGAGACTGCCTGGGTCAGATCCTAGCTCTGCCACCCACTCACTAGCTGTGTGAGCATGCCTCAGTTTCATCTGTAAACTGGGGATCATAACAATACGTACCTTATAGAATTGTTAGATGGATAAAATCAGTTGTTTATAAAGCACTTTGAACAGTTCCTGGCGGTAGTAGTTTCCTTGTATGTGTTTGTTAAACTAAATATGTGAATTTCAAGTCACTTCTTTTTGTGTGCTTCTCCAGCCCTCCATCCTTACTGCTATCATAGAATTTATTACATTGAGCGGTAACTTACTTATTTATCATTATTGTTAAAGTATGAACTTACCAGTAAGAGTCTGTGATTAATCAACTTTGTATTCTCAATACAAAGTGCATAATAGATGTTCAATAAATATTAGTTTAATTAATTAATCACTTTAAACCTCCACCGTGTCACGAGTCAAAAATCAAATGAGGAGTGCAAAAGCAAAGATATTTTTAGGAGTTCAGAGAAAAGGGTCTGTTGGACTTGACATTTATGAGAAGGTGGCAGTAAGCTTTTAAAAATTAGCTAGGATTTAGACATGTAAAGCTAATCAGAGAAGCTGGGGGGAAATATGAGCAAAGGCCTGGGAGTGGGAAAATGTGGGGACATGTGCAGGAACAGTAAGTGAAAGGTGCTCCATTAGACGTGGTTCAAAATGGTAGGTGGGAAGATCCACTTTATAATGCAGGCCAAGAGCTCTCAATCTCTATTTCACTGTGATACCATTAATGAACACAAATTATAGCTGCATCATTCACCTTTGGTTGCTCAAGACGAACTACAGCCCCTTGCTTGCCATTCAAGAAAACACATCTAACTATCTATCTATCTATCTATCTATCTATCTATCTATCTATCTATTCATCCATCCATCCATTCACCCACCTACCCACTTACCCATCCATTCATCCATCTGTCCATCCATCCACCCCCCCATCTATTCATTCATCTTCCCACCCAGTTATCTATCTATCTATCATCTATCTACCTATCAAAACCTTAACTGTTTTTAGTGTCAAATGTGGGTATTCTCCAAATTATTCCATTGCTAAGAATTGTTACTGCAGATAGGCCAGGCACGGTGGCTGACGCCTGTAATCCCAGCACTTTGGGAGGCCGAGGCAGGCGGATCACAAGGTCAGGAGATCGAGACCATCCTGGCTTACACGGTGAAACCCCGTCTCTACTAAAAATACAAAAAAATTAGTCGGGCGTAGTAGCAGGCGCCTGTAGTCCCACCTACTCAGGAGGCTGAGGCAGGAGAATGGCGGGAACCCGGGAGGCGGAGCTTGCAGTGAGCCGAGATCGCGCCACTGCTCTCCAGACTGGGCGACTGAGCGAGACTCCGTCTCAAAAAAAAAAAAAAAAAAAAAAAAAGAATTGTTACTGCAGATAATAAGAAACAGTTGGAAACACTTAGTTGGGTATGTTTAGATTAACTTTCAGAAAGTTTATTGAAACAAAAATCTGTAAGTTACTTGTTAATAACAGAATCTGGAGTAGTTATCATACACCCAAATTCCTAAAAAATGGAAGTATGAAGAAGAAAAATCAAGCTAAAGGGTAAAATTAATGGCTAAAGTTCTTACTGCAATCATTCAGTAAATGCAAAAGGATTATTCTTTACTTCATTCCAGCTGCAGAATTCATTCTAAAATCTGAGAACTGAGACTCTTCTGTAAGCAGCTTTGTTTTTCTTCCTTTACATGCATGGTGTACTGCAAAGCTCCTGAGAGCTGTTATTCAGCTCTGACCTACTTTGAAGCACATTTCATTTTTGGCTAGGAACTGTGAGAATGTACACTTCCTCAGGATAGTAAGAAATGCCCATCTTTGGGATTAAACCAAGCTTCCCACAGAGGTACTCAATGGTGAATTGGTCTCAAATCGTCTAAATCCCTTGCCTTGTGTGATCAGGTTGTACTATTGCTTGGTTTGGTGGTGAGTAGCTTCAGGGATCTCTGGGTGAGTTGCAATCTACCTTTAGGGTAGATCACCTTTCTGCCCTTTTACAAACTTCCTGTATCTCTCAGTTCCTCTACCTCCTTCATGGAACATCTTTTCTCTATCTAGCAAGTGAAACTTTGTGACCTCCTCTGACTGTTATCAGCATCTCTCTGTGAACTGATCAGCAGGATGAAGATATTTTCAGAGCAATTCTGCCAGCATATATAGCCCCTTCTTGTTACCAATTATTTCAAACTTGACACGAAATATGTCCCCTGATACTAAGAAAGAATGTTTTTCTACATTTTATGCTTCCTTATTATGCTTGGTGTTTGTTTGTTTGAACCTAAGTTGAGAAATTTTAATAGCTCCCTTGCTTTACAAAAAGGTAAACAAGTGAAGGTTTTATTCTATTACACTGCAATTTATCAACCAGGTGCAACTGGTGTACTATAGGCACTTTTTTATAGTCTGGTCCCAATGTCCACTTTCTTTCCTGGAAGAGCATGTGATCTTGGCTGATCTGGTAGGCAGTTTCCAATATGGCCCCCAGTAAGTTTTGTCTCTTGGTATTTATGCCTTTGTGCCATCCTCTTCCACACAGAATAACTTCTAATACTGCAGAAACGATGAAGTATGGCATTTGGGGTTAGGCCATAAAAGATATTGTGCCTTCCACCTTGCTTTCTTGGAAATTACTTTGGAAAATGCCAACTGTGCCGTGAAGACCCTTAGCCCTATGGAGAGGTATACATGGTGAGTAACTAAGGACTCCTGACAACAGCCAGCACCAGGCCTGTGAATAAACCATCTTGGAGGTGACTTCCTCGGCTCTCATCCAACCTTCAGATGACTGTAGCCCCATTTGACATCTTAACTACAAACTCATAACAGACTCCAAGGCAGAATCATCCAGCTTAACCAATTCTAACTTCGTGTCCCACAATAATTGTGTGAGATAACAAATGTTTTGAACCCACAGAAAGTCTGTAAGATAATTTTTCATTGTTGTTTTAAGACTCTAAGTTTTAGGATAATTTGCCATACAACAATAGATACTAATACGTGGGGCCTTCTAGTCTTAGCTACAGCAGTGTTACCACTCAACTATACACGTTAAAAAAACTCTCCAGTAAGAGAATGAATTTTCTCCCCAAACCTTTTCAGCTCTATGAGAAAATGATATTCCTCTTATTAGCATGCTTTTGACCATTGCAAAGCATTCAAGATTAACCATCAGTAATTGGCACCCATACCCCTTACTTTTTTGTTACTGAGTTCCACCCTAACCTCTGTAAGGGGTAGCAAGGTGACCTATGTGGTAGAAATTTAATCTCAGCCTGCTGCAAAAGAAAAGCAATATATATAATATGTTACCATAAAGTTTTGTTTCTTTGTTCTTAAGAAGAAAATTATCTCCTCTCAAAATCATTTATGATCTTATCCCCTGTGTCAGTAATCAATGGATATCACATATTATTTTCACAAATTTTACTATTATTAATGGATTAAGAGCTAAAATCCTAGGTTCAGATTTTATTTGTACTAATTTGTAGCCTCTGACCTTGAACAAAGGAATTTCTCTGGTCTTTAGTTTTCTTATCTGTAAAATGGAACAATTAAAGTCCATTGTTTTGTTTAGCCCCAAATCATGTGTTTATTTAGTGTCTTCTATATGCTAGGGCCTGTACTAGAAGTAAACAAGATAGCATGACTCCTGGCTTCTTGGACTTTGCAACTTACATTTAATATTGCATGACTCTATTTTTGGAATAAATTCAGTCTGTGAAGGGGTCTATAAAAGCAATCAATTCAACACATATATTTTTAGCATCTATGATGTTAATTAACTCTGAACTAAGTGCTGGTGTTCATAATTATACATTCCAAATTAATAATACTAGAATGTATCTAGCCCTTCATACTTTGCAAGGTGCTTTCTTATAATCATTATATGTGAGGTTCACAAAGCCCATTTGTAATTGCTGGGTTTTTTTTCACCTGGACTATCTACCCACCCACCTCTAACTCTGCCTTTGAGTATATGAGTCCCCTGCTGTACATCCTCAAGTATGTTGCTCAACAGCACTCATCCCACCTGCAACTAAATAGTGAACCAGAAAATGTATTAAAGTCTGCCCCCACTTCTAGGTTGAACCATGTTCTAGCTTATTACTCTATCCTAGTATTTAGAACATAGAAAGTATTCGATGTATGTTTATTATGTAAATGAGTTTATTTTCATTTTATATGTTTGTAGATGAAGAACCTGTGTCAGGCTAAGTGGCCAAAGTCATACGTCGAATTCTGCAAGTACCAGGTTTAGGCAGGCACCCTTGCAGAATGTTCGTGCTGCTTGGATTAGATGGGATGTGAGTTTAGACCATTCCTGTCCTATGTATCTTGCTTTGATTCTTTTTTTATTATTATTATTTTAGTTGCAGCCAAAGCAGGGATAACAGAACACATAAAGAGAGGAGTTCAGGGCAAGACAGGAGGTGAACAACTACATAATCCCTGTTGTTCAGGAGTCTTGCTGACTCCCTCAGTGAAAGAAATTTTGCCAGTGATTAGAATGGAAAATTGAATTAAAGAGTTAAATTTTCAGGTAAAAGCATTATTTTTGATATTAGATCTCATACAATGTAATATATAACTGGGCAGATAATTAATTCCTTTGAAAATTAGCTATATTAAATAATTTTTTAAATATTAGAAAATGTGGAAATTGAGACAAGAAGTTTGTCTTGTTATCTTGTCTCCATTTATTATTTTCCCATTTTCAATTAGAATCCTAATGGGTGGATTGTCTAAATTGAAAATATGCTTGTGTATGATAAAATTATACCTTTCCCCCTTCAAAAGCTAGCTCCCTTTTTTAGCAAACTGTATTTACTTGCATTTTGTGTTTTTGCTCAAGTGTCAATTTGCCTGTAAAGTCCAACTCTATTAAAATATATTTGCCTGTGGCCATGCCATCTTTAAATTTTCCTTAATTTGCATGCGCTTCATATCTCAATGCAAAGCCTAAAATGTCTGACACAAAGTCTATACATAACAATACTTTTGATTGACAGGAAGGTTTATTATGCATTGATATGACATCATATTTATGTATAACAATGACTTTTTGACTGACAACTAAGCAATGATAGGATTCTGGACACCTTCTATATACCATATTTTATAAGATAAACTCAAATATCCAGATAATTGGCTGAATTTTTTTAGTTTTCATGCCAATTTCTTAGCATTGGGTATGGAAAGACACTATGAGCTAATGTCTCATTCTTTACCTTTTCCAGTAGTGAAAGATACTTTGTCCCATATGATTTTGCTTCCTTTTTTAAAAAGGGATTTTATCTGTTAAAAGTTAGCAATATCGATATTGAATGTACTGATTTTTAAAATAGGCAGGATTACCACTGTTCTGTGGAATATTTTCAAGATCTCAAGGATGAGAACACAAAATCTTAATGGAATTCTTCATTTTGGTCTCATGATAGGGTTTTCAAGAGGAGTTATCCACATCACTGCGCATTTTTGCCAGTCAATTAACACGTTTCTGGAGCACCTACCATGGAGTCAGCAGTCAATAGATACCGGCATACTCCGGAGATACTGTGGGTTCAGTTCCAGACCACCCAATATTGCAATAAAACAAATCACATGAATTTTTTCTGTTCCCAGTGCATATAAAAGTTATGTTTACAGCCTGGTGAGGTTGGTCACACCTGTAATCCCAGCACTTTGGAAGGCCGAGGCGGGCAGATTACCTGAGGTCGGGAATTCGACACCAGCCTGACCAACATGGAGAAACCCCATCTCTACTAAAAATACAAAAAGTTAGCTGGGTGTGGTTGTGCATGCCTGTAATCCCAGCTACTCGGGAGGCTGAGGCAGGAGAATCGCTTGAACCCGGGAGGCGGAGTTTGCAGTGAGCTGAGATCTTGCCATTGCACTCCAGCCTGGGCAACAAGAGTGAAACTCCGTCTCAAAAAAAAAAAAAAAAAGTTAAGTTTATGTTTACACTATACTGTAGTCTAGTAAGTGTGCAATAGCATTATGTCATTATGTCTAAGAAAACAATGCATATATCTTAATTAAAAAACACTTTATTGCTATAAGTTGCTAACGATCATCTTCAGCAAGTTTCAATCTTTGTGCTGGTGGGTTTGCTACAATGGTATTTATTTTTTGTTTTTTGAGACAGGGTCTCACTCTGTCACCCAGGCTAGAGTACAGTGGCATGATCTCTACTCACAGCAGTCCCAGCCTTCTCGACTCAAGCAATCCTTCCACCTCAGCCTCCTCAGTAACTGGGACTACAGGCACATGCCACCACTCCCGGCTAATTTGAAAAGTTTTTGTAGAGACAGGGTCTCACTATGCTGCCCAGGCTCTTGCCTTGATGTCGATGGCTGCTGACTGATCAGGGTGGTGGTTGCTGAAGATTGAGGTGCCTATGGCAATTTTGTAAAATAAGACAAAATAAAGTTTGCCACATCTATTGACTCTTCCTTTCACAAAAAATTTCTCTGTAGCATGTGATGCTGCTTGAGTGTTTTACCTCTAGTAGAACTTCTTTCAAAATTGGAGTCAATACTGTTAAACCTTCCTGCTATTTTTTAATCAAATAAGTTGATGTAATATTCTAAATCCTGTGTTGTCATTTCAAAAATGTTCACAGCATCTTCACCAGTAGATTCCATCTCAATATACCACCTTCTTTGCCTAGCCATATGAAGTGACTTCCCGTCTACTAAAGTTTCATCATGAGATTGCAGTAATTCAGTCACATCTTCAGGCTCCACTTCTCATTCTAGTTGTCTTGCCATTTCTACCACATTTGCAGTTACTTCCTTAGCTGAAATCTTCAACTCCTCCAGGTCATCCATGAGGGTTGAAATCAACTTCTTCCAAGCTCCAGTTAACATTGATATTTTGACCTCCTTCCTTGAATCATGAATGTTCTTAATGACATCTAGGATGGTAAATTCTTTTCAGATGGTTTTCAATTTTCTTTCCCCAGGTATATCAAAGGAATTACTATCTATGGCACTGTAGCCTTCCAAAACATATTACTTAAATAATAACACTTGAAAGTCAAAAATATTCTTGGTCCACAGGCTTCACAATGTGTGTTGTGTTAGCTGGTGCGAAAACACCATTAACCTCCTTGTACATCTCCATCAAAGCTCTTGGGTGACCAGGTGCATTGTCAATGAGCAGTAATATTTTGAAAGAAACTTTTTTTATTTTCTGAGCAGTAGGGTTTAACAATGGACTTCAAATATTTAGTAAACCATGCAGTAAATAGATATGCTGTTATCCAGGCTTTTTCCATTTATAGGGCACAGGCAGAATAGATTTAGCTTAATTGTTAATGGTCCTAGGGCTTTCGGAATGGTAAATGAGTATTGGCTTAAAGTTAAAGTCACTAGCTGCCTTAGCCCCTAACAAGACAGTCAGCCTGTCCTTTGAAGCTTGAAGCTAGGCCTTGACTTTTCCTCTCTAGCTATGAAAACCCTTAATGTCATCTTCTTCCAATAAAATGCTGTTCTGTCTATATGGAAAACTGTTATTTGGCGTAGCTATCTTCATCAATGATCTTCGCTAGATATTCTGGATAACTTGCTGCAGCTTCTTCATCAGCCCTTACCTCTTCGCCTTGTACTTCTATGATAGAGAAACTTCTTTCCTAAACCTCATGAACCAACCTCTGCTAGCTTCAGACTTTTCTTCTGCAGCTTCCTCACCTTTGTCAGCCTTTATAGAATTGAAGAAAGTTAGGGCCTTGCTGTGGATTCGGCTTTGGCTTGAGGCAATGTTGTGGCTGATTTGGTCTTCTATCTAGACCACTGAGACTTTATTCCTATGAGCAATAAAGCTGTTTTGCTTTCTTTTTTTTTTTTTTTTTTTTGGCAGGTGGGGGTTGGGGACAGAGTCTCACTCTGCCACCCAGGCTGGAGTGCAGTGTCGTGATTTCTGCTCACTGCAACCTCTACCTCCTGGGTTCAAGCAATTCTCCTGCCTCAGCCTCCCAACTAACTGAGATAACAGGTGCACCACCAAGCTCAGCTATTTTTTGTATTTTTGGTAGAGACGGGGTTTCACCATGTTGGCCAGGCTGGTCTCGAACTCCTGGCCTCAAGCAATTTACCCACCTCGGCCTCCTAAGTGCTGAGATTACAGGCATGAGCCACCATGCCTGGCCTATTTTGCTTTCTTATCTTTCATGTGCTCACTGGATTAGCACTTTAAATTTCCTTCAAGAACTTTCCCTTTGCATTCACAGCTTGGCTATCTTTGGCTCAAGAGGCCTAGCTCTTGGCCTGTCTCAGCTTTTGACATGCCTTCCTCACTAATCTTAATCATTTTTAACTTTTGATTTTAAGTCAGATGTGCAACTCTTTCTCTCCTTTGAAGAATTAGAGGCCATTGTAGGGTTATTAATTGGCCTACTTTTAATATTGCAATGTCTCAAAGAACATGGAGGCCTGAGGAAAGAGAGAGGCTGCAATTGGCCTGTCACTGCAGCAGTCAGAACACACGCAATATTTATATATTAAGTTCACTTTCTTATATGGGTGTGATTCATGACACCCCAAAACAATTACAATAGGAACACCAAAGATCACTGATCCTATATCACCGTAACAGATATAAAAATAATTTTATATATTGCAAGAATTATCAAAACATGACATAGAGAGATGAAGTGAGCACGTTGTTGAAAACATGGCACCAATAGACTTGCTTAACACAGGGTTAATACAAACTTTCAATTTGTAAAACTTGCATTAAAAGGACAATAAAGCAAAGCAAAATAAAACAAGATATGCCTGTAAGGCAAGGTCCAGACACAAGAATTACTTAGGGAGTATGGCCAGGCAATACATAATTAAGTGTTAAATAATGTAGTAGACTGTAAGAATCCAGAAAATGGCAAAGCCAGTGTAGCCTGAGCCGTATGAGACCCAAGCTCGGTCTGAACTTTTATGCTAACCAGCTGGATGATCTCAGGCAAATTGCTTAATATCTTTCTGTCTCAGCGTCCTCATCCGTAATGTGAGCTAGAGTGATCTCCCAGTTCTGTTGTTCCATGACCGTGTATAAGACAGGTTTCTCAGAGAACACAAGATCTGCATGGAACCCGGAATTTGGATGTTAAAGCCAATGCTGAAGTGGGCATGAATGAATGAGTGAGGATGCTTATATCAGGAAGAAAGCCTGCATATATCAGACTTGTGCTGTGTAATCAGTGATAAAAATGACTCTGTTCTTCACAAAATCAGCATCTAATTTAACTCAATGAGAAAATAGAAGAATATTAGTACTACAATATTAGAATGCTTGTTTGCTCTTCCAAATAAATATACAGTATTTTTAAAGCTGTTAAAAAGATGATCTGAGCAGAGTAGTCAGCATGGTAAAATGACTGGGGCTTCTGTAGGACTCTATGGCACTGGATTTCAACAATCAGATGGGAGCATATCACTCAATCACTCCCCTAGAAAAGAGCTGCAAGGGGTTCATATTGCAGTCCTAAATTATTGTTTTCTAATTTCTACAGGTTCCTGGAATGAATGATACCCATTTTCCTGTGATCTTTACAGAAAATAAGATGACCAAATCTGTAACCACATTTTGAAAATCAGGAAGTGGGACCTTACTTCTGGCTTTGGCCTTGAGAACATCTGGGGAGGGATCAAAAATTCTGCTCTAAGTGAAGAGAAAGACCAGCATTTTGCTCACATTAGGGTGTAAGCAGTAGAAGATTTTTGACCCTCTTACAAAAATGACAAATCTGCTCATTGTTTGCATGTTGCCTCTTCTTGTAGCTTTGATACCCATAAAATTAGAACCAGATGTTTTGCTTTTACAAACAATTGTATACTGGGTTAAAAAGGGACATAACCAATTTGTGTTCAATTGTTATTTATAATACACAACTTGTTTTATTTTTGGCAAATAAAAGCTGCTTTAGAATAATTCTGCATTGTTCTGTTTGAAAACAACATGAGGCCCATGTATCTGTGGCCATTGGCAGTTACAATTTATCTTCAATAGTAAATAACAAAGTGACTTTGTACAAATGGCCAAGAAGCATGAACAAATGTTCAACATCACTAATCATCAGAGCAATGCAAATTAAAATTACGATGAGATATCATACCAGTCAAAATGACTATTAATAAGAAGTCAAAATCAGCTTATGTTGGTGAGGATGTAGAGAAAGTGGAATGCTTATACAGTGTTGGTGGGAATGTAAATTGGTACAACCTCTATGAAACACAGTATGGAGATTTATCAAAGAAATAAAAATAGAACTATTATATGATCCAACAGTCCTACTGGGATTACTACTAGATACTGGGTATCTACTTAAAGAGAAGAAATCATTATATCAAAAAGATACCTGTACTCATATGTCTATTGCTGCACTATTCACAATGTCAAAGATATGGAATCAACCTAAGTGTCCATCTACAGATGATTGGATGTATCACATTTTCTTTATTTTCTATATCTTTCTATATATCACATCTTTCTTTGTATATTTACATACACACACCATGGAATACTACTTAGCCATAAAAATAATGAAATTGTCATGTCTTTTGCAGCAACCTAGATGAAACTGGGGGTCACTATCTTCAGTGAAACAACTCAAAAACAGAAAATTAAATACCACATGTTCCCACTTATAAGTAGGGGCTAAATAATGTGTGCATAGAAAGTGGAAATAGTAGATGTTGGACACTTCGAAAGGTGGGAGGGTGGGGGCAGGGGCAGGGTTGAGAAATTACCTAACTAGTAAATTATTTGGGTGACGGTTACACTAAACACCCAGATTTCACAACTACACAATATATCAGTGTAGGTTGTACCCCCTAAATCTATAAAAATGAAACAAAAAAAGAAAGGGACTTTGGTTTCTTTCTCAAGAGAAACTAAGCTCAGTGTTACATCCTCAGAAAAGACAATGTAAAACAGATTCCATTTTATTTAAAAAAATGAACAGTTTAGATAAAAGTAATGATGTTCAAAGCTATTTATATAGACTAGGGAGTAAAATATAAATAAATACCATAACTTTTATGTTTTTTAAACATTTTACTTTTTTAGAGCAGGTTTTTGTTCACAGCAAAACTAAGAGGAAGATAACAGAGATTTCCCATATATCCTGTATCCTGACACACGCAGAGCCTCCCCCATTACCAATATCACCCATCAGAGTGGTACATTTGTTGCAACTGATAAACCTACATTGACACATGATTATCATCCAAAGTCCATAGTTTCATTAGAGTTCACTCTTGGTGCTGTGCATTCTATGCCATTTGGACAAATTTAAAATGACATATATCCATCATTACAGCATCAAACAGGATAGCAATTGCCCTAAACATCGTCTGTACTTGGCCTGGTCATCTCTCCCTCCCCACAGCTCCTGGCAACCACTGATCATTTTACTGTCTCCATAGTTTTGTCTTTTCCAGAATGTCATATAGTTGAAATTGTAAAGTATGTAGCCTTTTCAGATTGACTTCTTTCACTTAGTAACATGCATTTCATTTTCCTCTGTATCTTTTCATGGATTGATAGCTCATTTCTTTTTAGCCATGAATAATATTCCATTGTCTGGATGTGCTGCAGTTCATTTGTCCATTCACCTACCTGCTGAAGGATGTACTGCTTGCTTTCAAGTTTTGGCAATTACGATTTTTTTCCATGAGTTATAATGACATACTTCGGGTCATTCTAGTTTTGTTCTTTTTGTATCTGTGTTATTAAAAATTACTTGATAATGCTGAATTTAAAGATTTTATATATAAATAATTATGTCTTCCAATAACATAGGCTAAAATTTCCCCAAATTTGGAAGTGCAAATTCAGGATAGACAGCACTAACTTAGCGCTTTGGAAAAGAATTGTCTGCTGATGTAAATTAAACAACTGCAACCAAAATAATAACATCTTGCAAACCTGAGTTTCTACAACAAGCACCAAAGGGAGCTCCTGAAAATGCAGTGGCAGAGCACCTGCGTCACTGCTGGCAGCCAGCCAGTGGCAATGGAGATGGGGTGGGGGGTATACAGCAGCCAGCAGCACAGACATGTTTGGCACTCGTGAGACACCCTCTGAGGTCTTCCAGAAACACTTCACAGAGAAAGCTTGTCATGTGCCGGGTTCTGCATAACCAGGTCTGCTGCTGTTTTTTGGGGGCTGCAGGAGGATATAGGGGCATATCCAAACAGCAAAATTTGAGAATACATTCCTTTTTTTGAAGGGTGGTCCGGGGGACAGAGTTTCACTCTTGTTGCCCAGACTGGAGTGCAATGGTGCAATCTCAGCTCACTGCAACCTCCATCTCCCAGGTTCAAGCGATTCTCCGCCTCAGCCTCCTGAGTAGCTGGGATAACAGGCACATGCCACTATGCCCGGCTAATTTTGTATTTTTATTAGAGACGGGGTTTCATCATGTTGGCCAGGCTGGTCTTGAACTCCTGACCTCAGGTGATCCACCCACCTCGGCTTCCCAAAGTGCTGTGATTACAGGTGTGAGCCACCACACCCAGCCGAGAGTACATTCTAATACAGCCAAATATATTTCCATAGGCTGCTGAGCTCCGGGACAGCAGAATAACACTAACGAAGCTTATAGTATCTTCCCAGGGCTGAAGGACTCCAATCTGCAGAGAGTATCACTTCAAGATGGAAAGTCAGAACTGAAGAGAAATTCATGTGAATGCACACTTTATCCAGGAAGGAATTATATGCACATGAGAAGAGTAGACGGTGTCTGAACTGCCCACACTCCGAGCCCAAATTCTTTACACATTTTGGAACTGTGAATGATTTTGCTTCATTCAGAACTGTGGGGTCTTTAAAAAGCATATTTAGAAACATGACCTCATACTAACGCTGGACACAAGGAGGAAAGCAGGTAGGAAGAAGGATGGGGCTTGAACAGCTCGTGAGTGGAAATGATCTTAAGTTTATATACATGGAATTAACCCATCAGTTACTGACTCTATCAGTAAGATGGTGCTGAGGGAAGTGGAAATGAGGCTCACAGAAATACTGGCATTGTGAGGTGATATATGCTTATAGTCCCAGCTACTTGGGAGAATGAGGTGGGAGGATTGCTTGTGCCCAAGCCTGGGAGATCGAGGCTGCAGTGAATCCATGATCATGCCACTGCACTCCAGCCTGGGTGACAGCAAAACCCTGGTTCAAAAAGAAAAACAGAAAAAAAAATACTGGCCTTGGGACATCCTAAGAGTATTCACTCTCTGAGTTTTTATCTAAACATTCTTTCCTAACTGCCACACAACACAATGGGCAAGCTCCCTCACTGCCTTCCGATTAAGGGAATGAAAGCTCCTTGAGGACCAGTGTTGTATATCCTGCCATCGTCACAGTTAGCTAAGTGTCCTTGCATTTGGCAGAGACTTAGTACCTATTTATGGAGCCAAAGAAAAAGAAAGAGAAAATGGTAATATGCTATTTGTTTTCAAGTTGGTTTTCTCTCTCAATTCTAAGATTTCCACTGCAAAAGAATCTCTAAACATTTTTGTTCTCCACAATTTGCCATTACCTTTTCTGTTACACATATACAAAGTGAGACTATATGCTGTCTTTCCCCATTTTTGCTGCCCCTTCCCTGATACATCTTTATTAGGTTTAAATTTAAAATGGCCCTATGGGGAAATGCCCTCATGTTTCAGTCTTTCATTGCTCTGTTTCTGTTCTTTCTCAACTTAGTAACTCATTAGTTCTTCAGTTTCTGTGCATTCCAATGAAATAACTTGGTTATTTCATGCACACACAAACACACACAAAACCATTGGAAATTAGTTTTTTCAACAATGCAAGTTAGAATCACATCACATTTAAACTCACAAATATTTCTATACAATTTAAAAAATGAATATAAATCATTCTGAGTTTTAAAAAATGGAGAAAATGGTTCAAGTGATGGAAAATGTCTATAGCTCCCTAGAGGCTGAAATATTATGGTAATCAT
The DNA here is from genome assembly GCF_028885625.2 of Pongo pygmaeus. Lineage (NCBI taxonomy): Eukaryota > Metazoa > Chordata > Mammalia > Primates > Hominidae > Pongo > Pongo pygmaeus. Next base: position 75,168,707 of record NC_072385.2, read on the forward strand.
TTTCATAATTCAAATGAATACATAATTACTAGAACAGCAGCAGGGAGATTTACAATTCACTAAACTAAACCAAAAAATCAGTAGCAATCAGTATGGGAAAATGTACCCTCTTATATCTGAGGTAAATTAATTTTGTTACTGAAATGTCATTATGTTGTCATATTTCCACTCTTATCACTTATTCAAACATATCCACTTTTCCTTCCTAATGTTTCATTGCTACGATAATTGAACTTTGCAGTTTTTATCTCAGGCTTATATTACTTAAAAATCACTGTGTGCATTATTACAAGGAAAGGGCAAAGGCAGAGATAGGACTTATTTAGCTCTCATGGTTTATGATTGTATTGAAGCTCACAATTGATTATAACTTCCTAACCTTTCTTTTCCTACTCATTACCCTCTTCATTTTATACTAGTATTTCCAGCTATAAGACTATCTTTATCTAGGAGGCACAAAAGGAAAAGACCAAGAAGAATTTGAAAAATAACATATTTTTGTTTTGATGTTTCAATTTAATGCAGGTTTGAAAATGCTGAACTGTCTAAGGTATACTAAATATTCATTAGGCAGTTTAGATTTTACTAAGTTCTAAATGAAAATGACCCAGCAAAATCAAATTGAAATTTCATAGAGTACTTTTCAAGTATGGTTCTAAAACATACATTAAACAAAATGAATTCATTTGAATGCAAGTCTTTCTCTTTCTCTAGAATACATACACACCCTAGGGTTTATTATGCTTTCAGTTCAATGCCTCCAAAATGTGTGTGGTGTGGATCAAATAAATAGTTCAACAGCTTTCATAAGCAAACAATCTTATGGTCTGGTATATCTATAAACCTCTTGTGCTATTTCTTTATGCTTTCCCACTTACAAAGGTTAATACAAATTTCATTTGAATTCAAGCAAAATATTCTGCATAGACAAATCTGTTCAGAAAGAGCCCATCAGAATTTATCCATGTGAATCCAACAGCTCTTTATGGATTTGTAAAGGCATAGCAAAATGTGCTCACTTTTAGAAATCAGACTTGCTACTGCCCAGCTCTGAAACCATAGACCTAAGTGCAGGAAGGACTTTGGAGATCATGTAGCATAACTCCCCCATTAAAAAAATTGTAGAATTCAGCACACATTTAAAATGTCCTCTGCCTTTGGTTATACCCCTTGTGTTGATGCCTGTTTTATTTGATATTAACATAAACACTCTAGCTTTCTTATGCTTACAGGTTTCACGATATATCTTTTTCCATCTTTTTCATTTTAATCTCCATGTATCTTTGTATTTTAAATGCACCAATTTTAGAGAACTTATAGATGAGTTCTGCTTTTTAATTCAGTCTGATAATCTCTGCCTTGTAATTAGTGGCATTAATTTACATAAACTTTATGTAATTATTTAGTTTTTGTCGTTCTTGTCTATTTGTCCATCTTGCGTCTTCAAGCTTTCTGCTCTTCCTGTCACCTTCTTTTGGTTTAATACAAGATTTCTTTTAAAATGCACATTTTATTTTAGAACAATTGTAGGTTTAGAAACAAATTGTGAAGATAATTCAGAAAGTTCACATATACCTCTCACCCAGTTTCTCCTATTATTAGCATCTAACATTAGATGCTCCAGGATCCTGTTGTACATTTCCCATCCCATCCTAGAACCAGCCATTTTACCAGGAAGACTTGCTTCTTTTTACTGGAGAGCGGCATGAGAAACCAAGATCTAGGTGTTAGGTGTGTTTATTACTCATGGATTATCATTGCTTCTAGATTTTCTCAGCTGATACAGCAAGAAAATATATGTGTATACTAATCCAGGTATATGTACATACATATCTATAATATTTATGTTATAATCATCTATATAGATATATATAGAGTAAGCTAAATATGCATTCATACTGATGTCCCCAACTGTGGTCCATTACAACCACATGGATCTATCTAGGCTACTTCCCTGGTATATCTGCAATCTCATGCTCCAACAGTAAGAAACCTGGCTCCTACCATTGGTCACCCGTTTACTTAATTGTTTAGTTTCAGTGTACATGCAGAGCGCTATCAGAGTTGTTTAGCAATAACCTCATGGGAATCGCCTTTATCAACTAGAGTATAGTGCTTATGTACAGATTCTTTTGCCTTTCGTCTAACAAACTCTACGCATTTCCAAAGTTACTTAGCTTGGCAACTTTTTCCCATACTGCTTCAGTGAAGTTGTTTTAAATGTTGCAATAAAGGTATACTGTCTTGTCACATTCCGCATTCCATTCCAGGATCCCACAACCTCTTGAATGATTTTTTAAAAAATGTGTATACATTAAGGTTTACTCTTTGTGCTGTAAAGTTCTATAGGTTTTGACAAAGTTTCATGTATTTACCCTTACAGTATTATTCAGAATAATTTTACTACCCCAAAATATCACTGCCCTGTGCTTCAGCTATTCAACTCTCCTCTCTCCCCTAAACTCTTGGCAACCACTGACCCTTTAACTGTCTCTATAGTTTTGCCTTTTCCAAGACAAATCTAATTGAAATCATAGAATATGTAGGCTTTTCCACCTGGCTTCTCTTGTGTAGCAATGCACATTTATGATTCATCATCTATTTTTGTGGCTTAACAGCTCATTTATTTTTTATTATGGAATAGTAATTCCTAGCATGGATTATCACAGTTTACATACCATTTCTTCTATTGAAGGACATCTAGCTAGCTTCCAATGTTTCAGTGATTGCAAATAAAGCTGTTATAATAATTCATGGGCAGGTTTTTGTGGAGCATAAGTTTTCAAATCAGTTAGGTAACTAAACAGAAGTGCATTCTAAGTTGTATGGTAAGACTTTTTAGCTTTTTAAGAAACTGCCAAACTCTCTTCCAAGTGTTTATACCATTTTGAATTTCCAACAGCAAAGAATGGGAGTTCCTGTTGCTTATCCTTGACAGTAATTTCCATGGTCAGATTTAGGGGTATTTTGTTTGTGTGTTTGTTTGTTGTTGTAACTAGTGTGTAGAAATTTCTCCTTAAAGTTTTAATTTTAATTCCAAAAAGACAGAATACATTGAATATCTTTCATTTGCTTATTTGCTATCTGTATATCTTCTTTAAAGTAGTGTCTTCTCAGATATTTTTGCCTATTTTGAAATTGGATTGTTTGTTTTCTTATTGTTGAGTTTCAAGAATTCTTTTTGTATTTTGGATACAAGTGCCTTATCAGACATGTGTTTTGCAAATATTTTGTCTAAGACTGTGACTTCTCTTTTTATTCTTTTGACAGTGTCTTTTAAATTTTATTAAGTTACAATTTACCAGATTTTTCTCATGGTTCCTACTGTTGGTGTTGTATTCAAAAACTCAGCACCAACCCAAGGCCACCTAGATCTTCTCTTACGTTTTTCTTCAAGAAGTTTTATAGTTTTGTATTTTACATTTAGGTCTATGGTTCACTTTGAGGTCATGATCCGGATTTCTTTTTGTGAAAGGTGTAAGATCTGTGCTAGATTTACCTTTTTTTTTTTTTTTAAACACATGGACATCCAATTGTTCATGCACCATTTTCTGAAAAGTTTATTCTTTCTCCTGAATTGCTGTGGTAAGCAAAAAAAGAAAAAAGGAAAAAAAATCCACCCCTCCCCCACAACACCCTCTCATAGATGTTTACACCCTAATTCCCAAGACCTCTGAGTAAATTAGGGTTAGGTTATGTGGCAAAGGGGAATCAAAGCTGAAGATAGAATTAAGATTGCTAATCATTTAATCTCGAGATGGTGAGATTATTCTGGATTATCTACATGGCCCTTCAAAGTAACCACAAGACTCCTTAAAAGTAGAGGAGGGAGGTGAAAGAATTAAAGAAGGAGAGATGATGATGGAAGCAATGTCACAGTGATGCAAAGTGAGAAAGACATGACTGGTTATTGCCAACTTTGAAGATAGAATTGAGCCATGAGCCAAAAAATGTGGCACCTCAACAAGCTAAAACTGGCACGGAAATGGACTGTCCCCTAGAATCTTTTGAGAGGAACACACCCCTACAGACAACTTGATTTTAGCCATGTGAGACCCATGTCAGACCTCTGAACTCTAGAACTATAAGATAAATTTGTGTTGTGTAAGCCATGAAGTTTGTGGTAATTTTTTACAATAGCAATAGTAAATTAATACAATTGCTTTTCCTCCTCTGTCAACAATCAGTTGACTGTATATTTCTGTAGGTATTTTTCTGAGCCCTGTATTCTATTCAATTGATCTATGTACCTATTATTTCACCAATACCATGCTGTCTTGATTACTGTAGCTTTAAAGTAAGTCTTGAAATTAGATGGTGTTCTTTGTTTTTCGTGTTGGCTATCTTAGATCTTTTGCCTTTCTACATAAATTTTCGACAAGTGTATTACTATATGTGAAATAGCTTCCTGGGATTTTGATTAGGAGTGTGCTTATAGAGGAAGTTAGACTAATAAAATTGAGTATTTCTTCCATGAACATGGATTATCTCTTCATTTATTTACCTCTTCTTTAATTTCTTGCATCAGACTTGGGTAGCTTTCCACATATAGATCCTGTACATATTTTGTTACATTTATAACTAAGTATTTCTTTCTCTTTTTTGTGCTATTGTAAACGTTTTGTTGTTTAAAATTTAAATTCCAATTGTTCATTCCTGGCATATAGAAAAACATTCATTTTGCATGTTTTCCTTATATCTTGTGATTTTGCAATACTCACTAATTAGATCCACGAGTGTGTATTTTTTTTGGTCAAGTCTCTTTCAAATGTTTTACATAGACAATCATGTCATCTGCAAATAAAGACATTTCATTTCTTTTTTAAATCTTTATATATTTTATTTTATTTTCTCATATAATTGGATAGGCTTGGTCTTCCAGCACAAAAATTGAACGGGTACCTGGAAAGAAAGGATGTCCTTGCCTTGTACCCAGTCTTAGCAGTAAAATATTTAGTTTATCACCATTAAGTAAAATGTAGCTGTAGATCTTTTTGTAGATTTTCTTCATCAAGTGGGGAAGTTCTCCTCTATTCTTAATTTGCTGAGGAATTTTATTATGCATGGGTGTTGGATTATGTTAAATTCTTTTTCCACATCAGTGGATATGATTATGTGATTTTTTTTTTGTCTTTAGCCTAATTGGTGAAGTACATTGATTGATTTTTTAATTTTGAACCAGTCTTGCACACTTGGAATAAATCCCACTCAATCATAGCATATTATTTTCTTTATACATTGTTGAAATTGATTTATGAGTATTTTGTTAAAGATTTTGTATGAAATCTTTAACAAAAGATTGCTTTAGCTTTCTATGTTCATGAAAGCTATCTGTCTTTAGTTATCCTTCTTTGTAATGTCTTTGTCTGACTTTGGTATAGGTTAATTCTAGCTTCATATATTAAGTTTAGAAATATTCTGTCTGCTTCTATTTCTCTACAAGAATGTGAAAAATTGGTTCATGTAATTTCATCCTTAAATGTTTGGTAGAATTTAGCGATAAAACCATCTGGGCCTGATGCTTTTTTGGGGGGAAGGTTATGAATTATTGATATAATTTTAAAAATAGATATAGGCCTATTCAGATTATCTATTTCTCTTTGTGAATTTTGGTACTTTGTGTCTTTCAAGGAATTGGTCCATTTCATCTAAGTTATCAAACTTGTAAGCATAGAGTTGTTTGTGGTATTATTTTATTATCCTTTTAATATCCATGGGATCAGTAATAATGACCTTCCTTCATCTGATACTTATAATTTGTGTCTTCTCTCTTTTTTCTTGGTTATAGGCTAATACATGTATGAATCTTTTCAAAGAATGAGGTTTGAGGTTTGTCAATGTTCTCTTACTAGGCTGGGCGCAGTAGCTCATGGCTGTAATCCCAGCACTTTGGGAGGCTGTGGTGGGATTGAGCCCAGGAGTTTGAGACCAACCTGGACAACATAGTGACATTCTTTGTAGAGACAACGCTCATCTCTACAAAGAATACAAAAATTAGCCAGGCGTGGTGGCACATACTTGTGGTGCCAGCTATTGGGAGGCTGAGCCCAGGAGTTGGAGACCAACTTGGACAACATAGCGACATTCTTTGTAGAGACAACCCTCATCTCTACAAAGAATACAAAAATTAGCCAGGCGTGGTGGCACATACTTGTGGTACCAGCTATTGGGAGGCTGAGGCAGGAGGATCACTTGAACCAGAGTTTGAGGCTGCAGTGAGCTATGATCACCACTGCACTACAGCCTGTGTGACAGAGTGAGACCCTGTCTCAAAAACAAAACAATCTCTTATTGTTTACGTCTTTGTAATTTCATTGATTTCTGCTCTAAATTTTACCATTTATTCTCTTTTGCTTGCTGTAGACTCAAATTGCTCTTCTTCCCTAGGGTAGTAAATAGGTGGCTTTTTAAAAACCAGCATTACCATTTTTATTTATTTGGAGCATTCAGTATATTTATATTAATGCTAACTGCTTATATATGTAGACGTTTCTACCATATTTTTTGTCCTTTTCATATGTCTCTTTCTATGATATTTTTCTTTCCTTTCTTGACTTTCTTATAGTAGATTTTTAAAAAACGTATTTCTCCCTTACTTGTTTGGATTTCCTTTTTCTCTTTCTATTACGTAGTGCTTTCTTTAGGAAGTTTATATACATTTACATACATTTAATTTACTTATATCAATATTATAGCCTAAAGCTAATCAATATTTCCATCCTCATTCTGAACAATTTAAGAACTTAGAGCACTTTATTCCAGTCACTCTTTTCACAGTAAATGCTATTATCATTGGAAATTTTAGCTCTATCTTATTTATTTATTGTTTATATACTTATTATACCTTTATTTTTGTTTTACATAGTTGATACTGATTTAGATTTACTCACATATTATTTTTATTGCTCTTTATCTTTTTATTTCTTTATCTGAGATCACTTTTTCTCCTTGCCTGAAGTTACATTTTTAAGAATTTTATTCAGTGAAGTTATGTTGATGGTAAAATCTATCAGATTTTTTTTCTGGGAAATGTCCTTAGTTTACCGTATTCTTGAATGACATTTTGCTGCCTATGGAAGGGCAAGTTGGCCATGGTCTTATTTCATTTCATTACAGTTATTCTATTGCCTCTGTCTCCCATTTTTGTTGTTGAGGAGTTAGATGTCAGTCTAACTTAGGGGTGAGCAAACTGTGACCCCCTGCCAAATCTGGATCACCATCTTTTTTTTTTTTTTTTTTGTATATAAAGCTTTATTGAAACACAGCCTGCTTAATAATTTACACATTTTCTATCTCTGCTTTTGCTACAATGGCAGAGTTTAATATTTGTGACACATATTATACAGCCTTCAGAACCTAAATTATTTACCATCTCACCCTTCACAGTAGAGTTCATTAATTCCTGGTTTATCATTGCTTCTGTTAATGTAATGGGTCTTTTAAAATAATATCTCGACCACGTAGGCCTCTGCAATTCCAGTAGGATTTGTCACGTATGAACTTTTTTATGCTTGTAATTTGCTGAACTTCTTGAAGGTATGGATTATTGTTTGTTATTGGTTGTGGAAATTTTTTTAATCTGGCTTCTGCTGTACCGACTCTCTTTTTTTCTTTTTTAAAAGGTAAATTTTCTCACACTATGCTCCATATTTCCATTATCACTTTTATATATTTCCTGTTTCTTTGTCTCTCCATTCTACATTCCAAATAACTTCTCAGATCCACCTTCCAGTACACTTATTGTTTCTCTAATTTAATCTATTATGTAGTTAGTACAATCCACTGAATTTTAAATTTATTGTAATTTTTATTTCTAGTTCTACTTGTTTTATTTTCCAAAAATTCTTGGTCCTTTTTTATATTTTCTTTCTTCCTGCTCATACTTTCAAGCTACTGTCTTATTTCTTAAACATTTAATGTGGTTGGTTTATAATCCATGATTGATAATTTATGTATCTGCCATTTTTTGTAGTCTGTTTCTGTCATGTTATCTCATGTGAAACATCACCTATTAAAATTCTTTGAGACCTGTGATTGAGGTAAATTCCTCCAAAGAGCACTTGCATTCGTTTCTGGCATGCCATTTTAAGATTTTTGAAGAACCCAGCCAATGTAAACTGACCTATAAGCCCTGAGGGTTGGCATTTCTTTAGCGATTTTCAAAGGAGAATTTTTTTCTCTCTTATTGAGCATCATGCTATTTTCCTTGCATTCTGAGTGGCGGGGGTGGAATGTGGGGTGCAGGGAGGAAGGAATCTGGTTTGTTTCTAACTTACTCTTATTCTCTTACATAGAAACACTTCTGGAATCTTGACTTCGCTTAGTTTTCTATTTGTCTTGTAGTCATATTATTAATGAACTTAAGGAGTTAAAAAAGAATTGTTTAACATTTAGTTGCTTTCAGAAGAAGGGTAAGTTAGGATACCTAGTCTTCAATGTTGATGGGAAAGGAAGCCTACATTTCCTTGTTTAAACAGCACACTCGCCACAAGAAGGCAAATGACTTGACTGAGGTTACACAGCTCTAATTGTCCAGATTAAAAATTTACTGTGCAACACTACAGTTAAATAGTAAATTCTTAAAGAATGTTCGTTAAAGGAAAAAAAAATTACAGAAACGCTTTTTAAAGAATTTAAAATTTTGAATATAATGATGACTGGGATGGATCTAAATAGACATCAATATTCAGTAGGGTAGATTACTTATTAAATAGATAGTCAAATAAGGTACATTTCAAGCCACAGAAGACTATTATTTGATTAAAGATTTAAATCAGATTTGAGGTCATTTCCACCTCAAATCAGCATGCCTCACACAAATGTCTTTGTTTCATTTAAAATTTTCCCAACTGCCCTACTTCCTAAACACCAAGGGAATCACCAGCTGCTATCCTGGCATTTAAGCCAAAATCTTTGGCATTATCTTTACTTTCAAATCTTTCTCCTTCCACATATACTCATTTATCAACTTTAGCAGCTTCCTTTCCTCTGTCAGTCCTGTTTTGGGACCTGGTTACTTCCTGATTACAATATTATCAGTTTCATTCTGGCTTTCTAGTGGGCAGCATCTACCTATGTTTCTAATCTTCTATGAAACACATATATACAAACTGCACATATAGTACACATACAATTAGTTCATATGTTCTATCGGGGCACGTTTTAATGTAAATATTTATAGAAAATCTACATCATGGTTCCTCCAGGATAAGTGTTCTAAAATTGAGGAGGATAGTAAAGGGATTTTGGCTTTATATGTGATGTTTTTATTTATTGCAAAGAAATGCAGGTTTGAACCACTGCTTAGGTAATACAAATCAAAATATAAAGAAAACACTCACGCTTACTATGAAAGCAATGTCTGTACACTTTAGTCCTTTGTAGTGACTCTCCTTTATCCCTACATATTCTATAGGTGTTCGTAGTGCCCTCTTTAACATTTAACCTTTAAATTTTGAAGCCTAGTTAATAAACTTTATTACTAGGCAAGATTTTTCCTCCATTTTTTTTTAATACCATCTATTCTCTGGTGCAAAACAGAGAAAAATTCAAGCAGGATGTGCTCTCTTATTTGTCAGAGTAGGAGACTGAACAAAATATTTTTTTACATATAGATTTCCCATTATTCTCTTTTCAGAAATAATTTTCTAAATGATGACTTGAAACATTTCAAGACCTGCTTTTTCTGCTTTCCTTCCTGTTATCCATACTTAGTATTTGCTACTCTGTACCTTTTCCTCTCTCTTATCTAGAGTCTTAAAATTTTCCATTCTTGCCGGGCACTGTGGCACATGCTTGTAATCCCAGCACCTTAGGAGGCCAAGATGGGAGGATTGCTTGAGTTCAGGAGTTCAAGAGCAGCCTGGGTAACATAGCATGACCTCATCTCTACTAAAAAATAAAGAATTTAGCCAGGCATGGTGATGCACACCTGTAGTCCCAGCTACTTAGGAGGCTGAGATGGGAGGATCACTTGAGCCCAGAAGATGGAGGCTGCAGTGAGCTATGATTGTGCCATTGCACTCCAGCCTGGGCAACAAAGTGAGAACCTGTCTCAAAAATAAAAAAAAAGAACTTTCAATTCTCAGTCTTCACCTTGTAGCTTCCAAACCCAAATTCTGACTGTTCTAGTGGTTATCTCAATTTAACTGTATCAATTTTGAAATTATCAGAGCCAATGAATTATCCAGAATGAAGCTCAGAAAGACATAGAAATAGAAAATATCAAAGTTGGTTTAAGAGTATAGAACTCTGAGTGAGAAAGTTCGACACATGGAGTTGCAAAAAAAATTAATAAAAAAAGATAATAGAGACAATTGTGAAGACAAAACGTTGAAGAGATAATTAATGAGAAATACAAGGATTTTCATACTCAAGAAGCAAACAAATCCCCAAAGGCTTAAATAAAAAGAAATACTCTTAGAAATAATACAGTGAAGATAAAGAAAAAGTAGCCACACAGAAAGTTTAAAAGTAGTCAGAAAGAAAAGACAGAATACCTAATGAAGGATAATTAATTAGTCAGATATCTGATATTTGAATGAGAAAGAGTGGAATATCTTCAAAGTACTGAGAGAAAAACAACTGTCAACATTAAATTGCATACTCTGTGAAATTTTTCAAAAACAAAGACAAACAAAAGACAAACCAAGAACCTAAGTGTTTCATAAACATATGCTAAGTCAACTACCTTCTAAAGTTTACTTCAGAAAGAAAAACGCTAATCCTAGTGTGTTAGGTTCTTCTCACACTGCTATAAAGAACTACCTGATACTGGGAAATTTACGAAGAAAGGGGTTTAATTGACTCAGTTCTACAGGCTGTAGAGGAAGCATGGCTGGGAGGCCTCAGGAAACTTACAATCATGGCGGAAGGCCAAGAAGAGGCAAACACATCTTACTATGGTGGAGCAGAAGAGAGAGAGAGAGCTAAGGGGGAAGTGCTCCACACTTTTAAACAACCAGATCTCGTGAGAACTCACTCACTATCATGAGAACAGCAAGGGAGAAATCTGCCCCCATGACCCAATTACCTCCCACCCGACCCCACCTCCAACACTCAGGATCACAGTTCAACATGAGATTTGGGTGGGGACACAGAGCCAAATCATCACCTAGGAGGGTCTAAAATTCTAAAAGAATCATTGGCAATAAAAATGATAAATATACAGGTAAATTTGAACAAATTCTTATTGTACAAACCAATAATAATACTTTATTAGTTTTCTATTGCTGCCATAACAAATTGCCACAAATCTAATGGCTTAAAAGAATATAAATTTATTATCTTACAGTTTAGTAGCTAGGAGTTTGACACAGGTCTCATTGGGTTAAAATCTTCATGTCAGCAACACTGCATTCATTTCTGGAGGCTTTAAGGGGAGAATCTTTGCCTTGCCATTACAAGCTTTGTAGGCCACCTACATTTCTTGGCTCATGGTCCTCTTCTTCCATCTTCAAAGTGTATTTTCTGATCATTCTCTGCAGTCACATCTTCCTCTGACCACAGCCAGGAATGGTCCTCACTTTTAAGTATTCATGTGATTCAATTGGATGCACTTGGGTAAAACAGGATCATCTCATCTCAAAGTACTTTACCCTAATCCCATCTGCAAAGTCCCTTTTGTCATATAAGGTAACAGGTTCTGGGAATTAGTACATTGACATTTGGGGGTTGGGGAAGGGGCATTATTCTGCCTACCACAAATGCTATCTAAGTTTTGGATTTCATGCTTTTCTGGATAAAATTATAAAACTTTACTGAAAAACACCAAGTAAGTACAAACAAAAGGGGAAGAAGCCTTTATATTATGAGGATGTCAATTTTCCCCCAGTTTATCTATTGTTTCAAAGCAACTTCAATAAAAGAATCTCATAAAGCTTTTCATAAAATTTATGAGGCTGATCCTAAATTCCATATAGAAGAGTGAACATCCAAGACAAGAAGTTCTTGACAAAGCAGAATAAAGTAGAGATTCTTGTTCTACTACATGACAAGATTTATCCTAACACCAATAACTAAAACCATCTGTACTGATACAGGGATAGATGCTTGGAATGGAATAGAAACTCCAGGTGTATTCCCAAACATATTTGGAAACTTGATATATGACAGATATGGCAATGCAGGTCAATGAGGAAAGGCTGGATTTATTCAATACATGGAACTTGGACCATTGTTTATTCATATGAGGCAATGAATTGCATCTTTCTTAACCACACGAAAATTAATTCCTGGCCGGGTGTGGTGGCTCATGCCTGCAATCCCAGCACTTTGGGAGGCCAAGGCAGGCAGATCACGAGGTCAGGAGATCGAGACCATCTTGGCTAACACAGTGAAACCCCGTCTCTACTAAAAATAAAAAAAATTAGCCAGGTGTGGTGGCGGGCACCTGTAGTCCCAGCTAGTAGGGAGGCTGAGGCAGGAGAATGGTGTGAACCCGGGAGGCGGAGCTCGCAGTGAGCCGAGATTGCTTCACTGCACTCCAGCCTGGGCGACAGAGTGAGACTCTGTCTCAAAACAAAACAAAACAAAACAAAACAAAATTAATTCCTAAGTTTTATTAGCCGGGCATGCTATTTTTCTTACCTCCACAGATTACAATGGATTCACATGAAAAGGGTTTATTTCCTATCTGTGTCACATTCCAATGTAGATTTGTGGGGGAGAAGTGTGTCAGTGCTGTGATCTCCATTGTCATTAACAGATCCAGCTCCTTTTATCTAGTGCCTGCGCCAACCCCTTGGCTTAGTTATCCTCTTTGTCTTCTGCAGCCGGCTGGCAGATGGGGAGCACTGAGGATCTTGCAAGAGATTTTAGGGCACAGCACACATTCCCATGGCTCCACCAAACTACAAAGCTGGATGGAAATGTAGCCCTTTTTGGTACAAGTAGAAAAATAAAATGTGTGTCTGCTACAGAAGTGGATTAAGTAATTAAATGTGAAAGACAATGCCAAAACTTAAAGGAAAATACGAACTATTTAAGAGCTCAGGGTAAGTAATATTTCCATAAACAGCACTAGCCATAAAGGAAAGATTGATACATTCAAGCATATTAAAATTAAGAACTTTTGCTAATTAATAGATACCATAAAGAAACCTAAATAATAAACCACAAAATGAAAGAAGTTATTTGTTGCACATAATGGACAAAGACTTAGCTTCCAGAATATATAAACAAGTGCTAAAAATTCTTAAGAAAAAAAATCAGTAGTTAAAAAAAGGCAACAAATATGAACTGACATTTCAAAAAAGATGAAAAACAAATAGCCAATGAACATATGAAACAATGTTCAACCCCTTTAATAGTTGGGAAAATGCAAATTAAATTTCAATGTGGCTTTAATTTCACACCCACCAGATTGTGAAACATTGAAAAAATATAACAAAAGGAATTTCTTTTTAATAATGCTGGTGGGTATATATATATATAGTTGCAGCTGCTTTGGAAAACAATATAGAAATAACTTGTAGAGTGGAAACAAATCCAGGAAACACTTATGGGCAAAAGAAAATCACTAACACATGTTCATCAAAGGATACATTCAAGAATGTTTATTGTAGAATTAATTTTAATCATGGAAAAAACAGAATAGCAAATAACTCAGGTATCTACTGATAGATGAATGGATAAATAAAGTCAGGTATACTCAGGAAGTCCACAATAGTGAAAATGAATAAGCCCCAAGTACACACACACACAGAACATAGATTCATCTCACAAGCATAAGGTTGAGTAAAAAAGGAAATCACTGAATATATGCAATTTAATTCCATCTATATGAAGTATAAAGACAAGCAAAGCTAAATACATTGTTTCAGGATACATATACATGAGGCCAAATGATAAAGAAAAGCAAGAAAATAAGAAACACAAAATTCAGATCTGTACCTACATTTGGACATGATGGAAATCAGGATGATGCATCAAGAAGGGGATATAGAGGACTTCCGAGCTGTTGATAATGTTCCATTTCTTATGCATAGATGTTAGTTTTTTAAAAATTTACTTATGATATTATAGAAAATATTTCATAATCAAAGATTAAAAGTACTTATTTAATAAGTATTTCCTGATAAACTGAAAATACGCTTTTTTAAAAGCATAGCATAATGTGTAGCACAGAATCTATGTAAAACGTGTTAGCAACTTATTTTTATTACTATTATGTTTCCCTTAAGTCTTTATTTTTGTCTCTTCTCCCCCTTAGCTGTGTCTCCTTTGTTCCTGATACCACATGGTAATATATTGTTTCACTCTTCAGATGGTAAATCATAACATTTCAGGACCAGGAATTCTGAGACAAAAGCAATTTGGATCTGGGAGAGATTTCACCAGTTATGTTCCATAGGAATAGATACGGCTACAAATAAGAGTGTAAGTCTATTATCCAAGAGTAATTGGCTTTGCACTGTGGTAAGCTGACCACAGGATACAAAGTAAGCTTGATGGGAACTGTTTAGTGAAAGTATGAGATTACTAGAATAGAGACAAATAAGAGAAGAGCGCCAAATAAGATTACAGGTTGTCTATAATTGTTTGCATTAAAATATAATTTTATTATGGTTATGTAAATAAATATTATGTAGAAATCTATGCATTCCATAATTGGGACCTCTCTGAATGGGAGAAAGATAATAAGGAAGTAATTTGGTGCAATAAATGATCACTATGCAAAATTTGTATCTTAAAACATTTTTGTTGAGCTCTAAAGTATGGAATTCTCTTAACAGTAGCCACATTATTTTACTGCACACTCAGAATAAGAAAAATATACCAAGCTCAGAATTCCAACATACAAAGACTTACTGCTTCTTGGTTCTTCTAGTTGGAGATGGAAATAGTATAACAGCTCTCAGAGATAAGACACCACTAAACTCAGATAGCAGGGTATATCAGTTAGAGAAGCAAAGCCATTAGGAGATTTTATATATTACACACACACATACACACATAGATACACAGATATATACATTTTAAAAAGACGTTTGTTACTGGGGTTTGACATTACACTATTGTGGAAGCTCACCAGATAGTCTCTGCAAGGCTGTTGCCTTTGAGAGCTATGCTGGAGCTCAAAGTTTGCAGGGAAAGCAGAGTTAGGAAGGGAAGATGGAAAGTAGGGAAGTGCAAGAGCTAGCTGGGACCCACAAGCATAAGCTGGCCGTTTCTATTGTTCTGATGTTGATAGTACAAGTGTCTACAGGAGAAGCTGGCATTCTTCATCATCTGGGGATTCAGGGGAAGGTGGGGCAGTTGCAGATTTGGCTACTGCTCCATGCCAGTGACAATGTGTGTGAGCATTCAGAACAACTGCTGTTGCTTCTCTTCTTCTACCCTCCAAATCTTGCATAAGATTCACTTGTGGCCTGCTCTAACTGGCAACATACTGGGAAGGGAATTCTGGGAAATGTCATTCAATCTAACCAAGTTGACACATTACAAAGCTACCAGTCCACCACTTGTCACTTTGGCACCCAGACGTATTTTCTTAAACTATACTTAATCTCCAAATAGAAACAGTAATGACATTATGCCTAACACAATACACTTATTCAGCATACAAGGAAAACATGCTAAGCCTTTTCCCAGAAGACAACACAAAGTTTTGTTTTTGTCTATGGATAATGGTTATTCTTCTTCTAGTCTAGGGGTTGGAAAACTATGGCCTGTAAGCAAAATTCATCCCTTAACCTGTTTTTATACAGCTGAGAGCTAAAAGTTTTGTTTCAAAGTATTTTATGATGATTTAATAATATACCAATAGGATGAAAATAACAAATAAAATATAAAATAACATTATTTTTAAATTAAAGATTGTCAAAAAAGAATAAAAGAAAAAATATGTAGCAGAGACTGTAAATGGCCCACAAATCCTAAAAAAGTCCAAAATATTTACTGTCTGGCTTTTTGTTTAAAAAATTTGTCAAATTCTGTTCTAGCTCATTCATATTTTTTTCAAAATATGCAAGAAATATAACTATTACAGTTTTCATTTATGCAACTGGTT
Organism: Pongo pygmaeus; assembly: GCF_028885625.2. Lineage (NCBI taxonomy): Eukaryota > Metazoa > Chordata > Mammalia > Primates > Hominidae > Pongo > Pongo pygmaeus. The sequence goes on from NC_072385.2 coordinate 75,184,719, forward strand.
GCTTGGTCATAGCTTGTATTTATAACCACCTTCTTTCACCATTTGTTTCATATGCTCTTTGCCCTCAGCAAAAAGCTAACACCCAACGTAGTTCACTGTCTGATGGATGGGGTGAGGCAAACTTTTATTCCTGAAGGGTCTGTACTGTTAATAGTTCTGCTTTAATTGGGTTTTGGTAGTTTTCCATTTATTTTAATCACAGGACGTAGAAAATCCTGCAGAGAATCTCCTGCATTCCAGACTTATTCCTCCTTATTTCCATGTGTAGTAGCTACTCGATTTCCATTGATAGTCAGGATCAATTACTACAGCTGTTCATTTCCTTGCCTGTTGATTCACAAGCATGCAAGCTCAAACTGACTAGATGGCAGTCTCAACTTCCCATTCAATGGAGTCATTATTGTGTCCCCTGGTGGAAGCTGTCCTCTCTTTGAAAATACTTGGTCTCTACACCAGCAAAGCCCAAAATTGTAGAAACAGGAAGCCATACTTTTGCTACAGGATCACTAGGAGCAATATCACTCTCATTTCCACCTCTTGATTCCTGAACTTGCAGATTTTGGCTATCACAGACACGGTACAATATATTAGCCATTTCAACACATCATAAAGGATGTTACCTCAGCTTCACAAGGTGTTGCCACCCAGCTGACACCATAACTGAGTCTTCAAAAGGCCATCACACCCTTCTATGAAGCCAGTATCTTCAGGATAATGGGAATATGGTAAGACCACGGATAAATTCTGTGAGTGTTACTGCCTTGCTGCATTTCATTTGCTGTGGTTACTTCCATGGGCAGAAGAGATGCTGTGTGGAATTGCATGATAGTAGATAAGGCCGTCTGGTAGTTTTGCCTAAAAAATTGCAGTCAGGGTAGGCAAGTCCATATCTATTCTCTTAGGAACAAGTCTCGTCAGCCCCATTATGGAAGTGGTTTAATGTGGTCTACTTTATGCCAGGAAGTTGATTAATCCCTCCAGGAGGTGCCATATGAGGGTTTCTGTGTTGGTCTCTGCTATTGGTAGACTAGGCATCCAGGAATGGCTGTAGCTAAGTCAGCCCTGGTGGGGGAAAGTCCATGCTGTTGAGCTTATGCAAACCCTTCATCCTTAATGCTTTGTTCATGAACCCATTGGACATCGGCAGGAGTGACTGAAGAAAGAGGCTGATTGAAATCCACATTTTATGGTCAATGGTCATTTTATCTACCTGATTAACAAAATCTTATGCTACTGAGGTACCCTTTGGTGAACCTCCACATGGAATGTAAATATCTTTACGCTCTGTTCCCATTTGGAAAGCTTTATTCATATATTTCTTCCTTAGACTTCATTCCCATCCCTTTTCCAATCATGTTTCATCCAAGTCCCTGCTCATCCAGTCAAACCATTAGACATAGCCCATGAGTTGGTGCATATCAATATCTCTGGGAATCGTTCTTTCTAGGAAAAATAAACAGCTAGGCACACTGCTCAGAGTTCTGTAAGTTAGAGTATTTTCCTTCACCACTGTCCTTCAGGGTCATCCCCGAATGAAGCAGAGGCTGCAGCCATTCACTTTTGGATGTTGTCTGAATATCATGCAGAATCACCTGTAAACCAAGCTTAAGTTTTTTCCTTCCTTGTAAACTAGTCAGGAGAACTCCACATGTAGTCATTAGTGTGAGTTGAAGTACAGTCTGAGACAGAAGTTACAATCTTTTATAACCTAATCTTGCAAGTGACACAGCATTACTTCTGGCATATTCTACTGGTCACATGGACCAACCCTAGAATAATCTGGGAGAGGATTAATACAAGGGTGTGAATACCAGTAGGCAGGAATTGTTAAAGGTTGTCTTGGAGGCTGGCTACCTAACAAGGAGAAAGCAAAGTTAGGCAATATATGGCCTATGGTCATTCGCCAGAATATCAGGTGTGACTAATGCCAAAATGTGGCTGAGTGCATTTAAAACAACAGAGACTGTAGGAATAATTTGATGAAACCATTTGAAATAAATGATTATTTTTGGCTAGGATTCAGGTACTGCATAGTCCATACTGATTTTTAAATATGAAGTCTGTTTATGTTCTCATCCCCTTTGAAGGCCCAGGGCTCACTGCTGATCTCCATCATTGTATTTCCCTTGACGGTGATTGCTAGCACCTGGTGATGAGTTTCTTTAAAAGGTAAGCTCTAACTTAGAGTTAAAATATTCTGTGTTGGTTTAAGTATAGCACACTTCCAAATACACTTACCTGCAAACTTAATTTTTAAATTGTTTAATGATATAAATTTTCAAATTCAAGTAAAACAATTTTGTTTTGGAAGGTTTTTGATCTCTTAAAATAGCTGAAAACCCCCTATCACAAATTCAGTTTTGGAAACTAATGCACAATATCAGGGATTAAGTCTATTGTCAGTTGACCCATCCATCCACCCATCCAACCATCCATCCTTTAAGCTAAATACATAGTACTAATGCTTGAACTTTTTCTAATATTTCATGGGATTTCATAGACTGATTTAGCTAAGTTTTGCTAAGAGACTGAACTAGAATGGTGGTAGTGGAGTGAAAAGAAAGAGACAGATGCTAGAGATATCTTAAAAGGTAAGCAGGAAAAAAACATTTAGCAGGCAACGAAGATAAAGAAGATGAAAAAGATAGGGTGACTCAGACATATTGAGAAGTGGGCAGTAGTCTTGCCAGTGAGAGAACTAAGGCAATTGAACAGAGGAACAAGGACAATATGGAGTCGTATGTGGGATGTGGTAAGTTTGAGGTAATGGCAGCTTACCCATGTAGAAATTAAAACACAGGCATGGAGCTGACATGATAAATTGAAATTATGAGGATAATTTTTGTTCAATTTATTCTGCAAATATTTGCTATATATCTGTGACAATAGCACTATAAAACTATAAAGATAAATATGGAATAAAGGTAGAAAACTAACATTTATCAGATACCCTAACACATGGCAGGCAACCTACTAGAGACATTATGTTTGGTTCTCCATTTTAAGAGTGCTTTAGATTTTTTTAGAGTGTTTAAGTAAATTACTTGGCCCATATCAAAGTTTGCACTCTTTCAACTGCACCAGTCTGCCTCACTCTGTTTAGAATGCATGCTTGCATTCTAATAACGGAAAAGAATGCATATGCTAAAATAACATTAATATAAAGCTGTATATTCTTATACAGTGGCATAAAGCAAGGATCATCAGAATCCAGGTGAGAAAGATAAACTCTACTGGCTCATTTAGGGTGTTCAGGGAAGCCTCAATGGAAGCGGTGGCATTGGAGCTTTATCTACACTGATGGGAAATATTTTGATATAGAAATGGGAAGCTTTGTGATTGGTACAGTTTGGCTGAGCATTGCAGTGTTTGGGAGAAACGGTTAGAGCTGCTAAAATATCCCTTGTTTATAATCTAGGGCCTTGAATGTCAACCAAAATCTGTAAGCTATTCAGAAAACCATGGGAAAACACTAATGGCTGCTGAGCAGGGAAATGATATGATTAGTGCTGTTTTAGGAAGATTATTCTATCTGCTGGCCACAACAGTTAGTTCAGGATGATTGACTGAAGATGCTAGGAGCTCCTATTCATTCATTCTTTCCATATTTATGAAGCATTTGCTCTGTGCCAGATACTTGTCTGAGTTCTGGAGACAAAGTAATAAATGAGATAGATATGGCTCTTACCTTTGTGGTGGTTATCTCCTAGTTGAAGAGAAAGATAATAAACACAAAAGATAAAATAAAAATAAGTAATATAATCTCAGATAATGAGTTCCATAAAGAAACTACAACAGGAAAGCAAAATAAAAAGTGAATGGGAATTTCTCAGGTTAATATTGGGAGGATGGGTTGAGTGCGATGTTAGATAGAGGGTATCACTTGGTCACTTAGGGGAGGTAAAAATTGAGTTAAAATTTAAATGATGAGAAGAAAGAAAAATTGTTCTGAGCAGACAAAACAGCATGGGCAAAATTTCCAATTTGGGTCAACACTTAGACTGTTTGAAGTGCAGAAAGCAGGTTAGTGGAACAGCAGCAGAATAAATGATGGCAAAAAATGGTAAGAGAGGAGGTATTACCAATTCCTAGTTTTGTATTGGTTTTAAAATTTTATGACACTGTGGTAGTTAATTTTATGTGTCAACTTGACTGGGCCAAGGGGTGCCCAAATATTTAGGTAAACATTACTCTGGGTGTGTGTCTAAGAGTTTCTGTATGAGATTAAGGTGTGAATTGGTAAACCGAGTAGAGCAGATGGCCCTCCCCAGTGTGGGTAGGCCTCACGCAATTAATTGAAGGAAGAAATACAATAGTCTCCCCATATCTGGGGTGGATGCCCTCAGTGGATGCCTCAAACCCTGGATCATACCTAATCCCATAAACACTGTTTTTTTCCTATACAGCAACGGGTGGGTTCCATATACAGCATGGTACACTGGATGAAGGGATGACTTATATCCCAGGTGAGACACAGAGAGTATATGTGACATTTCATGTTGCTACTCAGAATGGTACACAATTTAAAAAGTATAAATTGTTTATTTCTGGAAATTTTCATTTAATATTTTCAGATGATGGTTGACTTTGAGTAACAGAAACTACAGATAAGCGGGGGACTACTATAGAACACAAAGACTGAGCAAGAGAGAATTCCCCCTCTCTCTGCCTGAGTGCCTTCAAGCTGGGATATTGGTCTTCCCCTGTCTTCTGTCTTGTACTTGCTCTGGAACTATACCATCAGCTTTCCTGGGCCTCCAAGCTTGCTGACAGCAGGTCTTGGCACTTCTCAGCCTCCAAAATTGTATGAGCCAATTCCTAATAATAAATCATCCTATTGGTTTTGTTTCTCTGGAGAACTCTCACTAATACAGACCCTCATGAATTACTTCTGTATTTAGGGAAAAAAAGTTATATTTTAAGTGTAAGAAATAGACTTCATGCTAAAAATGAGGGGTACAGAAACTTTGAAAAGATATTGGGCAAACTACTTGGACAAGTAATTTTATTTCAGTTTCCTCATTGCCAGATGACAGTAATAATAATCTCTACCTCATAGGATATTGTGAGATTTAAGCAATAAAATGTATTCAGAACAATGATTAATATAACAGTGCTGATTATCTATTGTGGTTGCCAAAGAAGAGAATTAATACTGAATCTTGCTTCCGGGGAGAAAGGAGAGCTGGCCAAATAAGCCAAGAAAAACAGAAAGCATAAAATTTAGAAAATAATAGTATCTTGAAATCTAAGAAAGACAGAGTACCAAAGAAGGAGCAATTCGCAATTTTAAATGTTGCTGAGAAAGCCATACCTAGGTTCTTACTACAACTAACTTCTATGTTCTCTCTTCCATTGGCATTCAAAAGTCCTTACTCTACTGTCAGGCACTTAGGAGCTCATGTTACTGTGTTAGCTTCCACTTGTATGTGTTTTAAATTATCTTCATTTACATAACATCTGTGTGTCATTCTCTCCTATGTATGTTCTCTGCAACCAGACTGTAAACGCTCCCAAACAATGCATTTTTTCCAACAATAAACTTTTGACTTTCTACTCTCCTACCTCTTTTTGAACATACTCACAGACACACGAACACACACACACACACAAATGGACACAGAAGACCACAAAGCGTTGACATTCAAATATTAATATAGACACAAATGCAAATTTTTAAAAATTAATTTTAAACAAAATATGTTCTTTGAAATTTTTTTTAGAAAACATTCAAGCTTAGATGCTTCTGTCAAGAGCATTGTTTTGATAAATTTTAGATTATATATTTGTTGCTGAAAATAATAAAACAAACACCATCTCTTTTGGGTATATTATGGGGTTTTCTCTTCATCTACCACTAGATATCTTACTGGTACTATCTTAAAGGAAAATTTTGTTTAAATAATCTTCTTTGTTTCCTTCTATTAACTAATTCAGTAAGTGAAATAAATTATTTCCCATTGTTTGTTTCTTATCTTTTCTGCTTTATTCAGTTGTTTGACAAATTTCTACCCAAATGAGTAGAAATGAGTGAGGCTGTCTAATTTTGAAATAGATCAGTTTTATGGTTGCAGAAATTATCAAAGTTTTGTAAAAGTTTGGCTTATAGACTGTCATATCTACAATGAGCATTTTCTTTTTTAAATCCTATAAAACACCATTTAAAGTTTGTATAATAAAGTATATCATCCTAATTACAATGCTTTTCTTATTTCCTTAAGGAAACTCAGAAATACACTTTCATAGTGGAAAATTCCAGAGTCTTAAAAAATATTACAGTATAGATTTGTGTATGATGAGTATAGAAAACAAGTGATACATGATAAAGTAAGTCTTCATTATGCTATTATAAAGTGAGTAATTGTGCATGATGAAATCTTCATCTTGGCCTTAATTTGGAGGACTCCCTTTCAGTTGATGACACTGCTTCTTATGTCTTTGAAATAACAAACAATTCATATGCTTCCAGCAGCAAAACAGCAAATTTATGCACAACTCAATCCACATTGATGTCCTTGCTTTCCTGTTGTTACTAGAAATAAACTGTAGATAGAAATTGTAGCTTCACACTAAGGCCAATGCCTCCCTAGATCCAGTTCCTTTATATTTACTCAATTGCATCTGCAACTGTCTCCTCTGTCTCCTGTATCATTGTTTTTTCCTTCTCTACTGGTCATCCAAAAAGTAACCCTTTGAATCCAACTTTCACTCCAGGTTTTTTCTCTGCCTCCTTTCTTAGCAAATTTCACCCCATGAGATTCACCTGCGTGCAGTATGGCCAATCCTTCTCTATCCATTCCCTTGTGAACCTACTATAGTCAGGATTTTGTCCTACCACTCTTATCAGCAGCTCTTGTCAAGATCACAAATGACCTTCACATTGCCATATCCAATGGTTAATAACATCCTCACTGTATTTGGTCTATCAGGATCTGTTGTTCTTGAAAGACTTAGTCATTTGAGACTCAGAATGGTGCCTTTTTCTAAGTCACAGGCCAATATTTCTCAGTTTTCGATGCAAGTGCCTCTTTATTTTTCCAATCTCCAAACTTTGGTTCTACAAAAAGCCAAGTCACTAATCATTCTCAGTCTCTGTATGATCTTATACAGTCTCATGGCTTTTAATATAATTTGTCACTGATGACCCCCAAATTTATATTTCCTGTCCGAGCCACTCCTCTAGAGTCTTTATTTGTATGTCCAACTGCTTATTTGTCATCTCCATTTGTGTGTCCAACAGATATCTTAAAATTGATCAAAACCTCAAGTCTTAATTACTCCCTCAAAAGTTTTACTTTTTAATTTTTACCACAGCAAATGGTGCCTTTATCCTTCCAGTGACTTAGACAAAAAGCCTGGAATAATCCTTGATAACATGTCATATCTATCCATGATTTCTGAAAAATGTTATCTTAAAAAAAATGCTCAAAATTTCATCACATCTCATGTTCCTTCAATACTACTGCCATATCATCTCTATCCTCCTTGTTCTACTTTGTTTTCTTTGTAATATTTACCAATACATAATGTTATAGATTAGGTTGTGTTCCCTCAAAACAATACATGTTGAGATCCTAACCCTCAGGACTGGAGAATGTGGCCTTATTTGGAAATAGTGTCATTACCAATGTAATTAGTTGAGATGAGGTCATACCGGAGTAGGGTGGGCTCCTAATCCAATATGACTGATGTCCTTCTAAGAAAATAGCCATGTGCAGACACAGAGAGACACACAGGGCAAATGCCATAAGCAAATGGAGGCAGAGATTGTAGTTAGGCTGCCACAAGGCAAGGAACACTTGGGGCTACCATAAGCTGGAAGAGGCCAGGAAAGACCCTCCCCTAGAGGCTTCCGAGAAAGCATGGCCTGGCTGTCACCTTGATTTCAGACTGTCAGCCTCTAGAACTGTGAGGGAATAAATTTCTGTTGTTTTCATCCACTCAATTTGTGGTTCTTTGTTGTGACAGCCCTGGGAAATGGATATGACTTGCATGTTGCATATTCATTTTATATATTATTTAGGTACTTGTTCATCATCTGTCTACTTTAACTAGAAAGTAAGCTCCAGCTCCCTGATTAGGATTTTGTCTGTTTTTTAAAAATTGCTGTATTTTCTCACCTGAAAGTGTGAGTGATTTATTGTAACTAGTAAAACATCAGAGAATAGGTCTTAGATGATATTCTATTCAGTTAGGGACCAAACCTTTTACATTTTTTATATTTTTGAAGTTTGCTTGTACTTTGAAAAAAAATAATATTCAAAATGAACATGTTAAGAAAAGTTTTAATGTAAAACCAGGACAGATTTCATTAGAATATGTTGAACGCAAAAATAAAAGGCACAGAAGTGGACTATCTACAAACAAAAAAATAAAAAGATACAGAGCTGAGATTGTTATTGTTAAAACAATCCTGCTAGCCCAGTAAAAATAAACCAAGGAAGGATAAATAAAATGTCAACTTAAAAAAATGTTTATCTAGAAGAGAAGAGGGGAAATATGGTAGAGGAAACAGGAATAAAGGTAAGACTTTTCTGAATATTCCATGTTATGTAATTTTGATTTTGGAAATACAAGTGTTTTTCCTTCTCAAAAAAATAATTAAGAAATAAATTCTAGGCTAGGTGCAGTGACTCATGCCTTTGATCCTCCACTTTGAGAGGTTGAGGCAGGCAGATTGCTTGAGTCTAGGAGTTGGAGACCAGCCTGGGCAACGTGGCGAAACTCTGTCTCTACAAAAAACATACAAGAATTAGCCTGGAGTGGTGGCATGCACCTGTAGTCCCAGCTACTCAGGAGGCTGAGGTGGGAGCATCACTTGAGTCTGGGAGGCAGAGGCTGCAGTGAGCCAAGATCATGCTACTGCACTCCAGCCTGGGTGACAGAGGGAGACCTGTCTGGAAAAAAAAAAAATACCTCAAATAATAAACTAACAAAAGTTTTTATCCAAAGTGCATACCAACTGATAACAAAACCACACAGAGAAAATAGTTTATTTAAATTCACTTAATAAAGACTGTATGCCCTTATTGAAATATATCCTAAGACAAATAGAGCTTCAAAGAAATGTTAATCTTATTTAGTAGTAGTAATATTGGTATTATTATTTTGAAATTATTTTATGTATATGATAGAATGATGCAAACAAGTAATTGTTATTACAACTGTTAGGAACCAAGATTTTCAAACTAAAGGAAAAAGAAACAAAAATAAAATCCAAGAAATTAGGTTAAAACCCTATTATTTAATTTACATTTAAATTAGAAAAGGCAACATAGATTTACATAACCAAGTTTTTTTTCCAAATAAATTCTTCTTAGCTTTGTCCACTGAAAAAGCCTAGAAGCAATAACAGTCTATAAAATAGTGAGTATTACGAACTAAATTGTGCCCCATTTTCTAAGTTCACATACAGAAGGCCTAACTCTCAATGTGACAATATTTAAATAGAGCCTTCAAGGAGGTAATTAGGTTAAATGAGGTCATAAGGGTGGGGTTCTAATTCAATAGAACTGGTGTTCTTATAAGAAGGCACAAGATGCCAGCGTCCTCTGTCAGTGTGCACACAGAGGGAAAACCTTGTGAGATCATAGCAGGAAGGTGGGTATCTGCGAGGCAGGAAGAGAGGCCTCATCAGAGACCAGCCTTGCTGGAACCTTGATCTTGGACTTCTAGCTTCCAGAACTGTAAAAAAGTGAATTTCTGTTGTTTAAGCCATTCAGTCCAGTATAAATGTTTCTAGCTTTAAGGTAAATCAGTTACTTTTGTTTGATACCTGTGAACCTGGAGCTTACGATTACTGTGAGTATATGCAGGGCCAGTTTGTAAAAGTTTAATACCAATCTCCACTAAAAGGGATCAGGGTTTTGCAACCAGCCCAGTTGTCCCATAGATGGTTTTTGGATAAACATAGAAATTGACCCTCTCAGTGTTAATGCTTGAGTCTTATCTGAGTTCCTTCCTCAGGAAACTGACCCTCAGGCTTCCCAGGTAGTATCAGGGAACTGAAACTCCCCTTTTGTTGCCCCTTTCTAATTCCTGTTTTCCCACACATAGCTACATCTGTCCCCACTACATAATCCCCCAAATGTAGTCGATTGAGGAGATGGATTTGAGACTTATCTCCTGTCTCCACAGCTTCTGCATCCAAATAAAGCCTTCTTCCCTGGCAATACTCATTTTCTCAGCGATAGGCTTTTTGGGCAATGGGCAACAGGACCTAGACCACTCCCCTGATATTTTGGTAACAGTTTCACGGAAAAAATTACACATCGGTGGGGGAATTATACAATATGAGCCTGAAAAATCTTGATGGATTGGAAGGCAAGGTCTCAATCCAAGGACCCAGTGGACAATATGAAAGACTTCCAACTGGCCAAAGATGAAACAATTTGAGCATCAAAAATAATGATGCAATTGGTTAAAACAATTAAGTACTGTCTTATGAATTCAAAATGGTCCTTTAGAAGAGACAGAGGTGGACAAAAATAGAGAACTCGAAAGTGAGAGGGTGGAGATTATATCTCATTGGATACCATTTAAAGTAACTAAATACCAATGCCTTACTTTCAAGACTGTCAATTAAAAGGAAAGAGGTAAGCATTTATTCTGCCTTTCCTGTATAAATGATATTGCAGGCTACCCAAATAGCCCTATTGATGAGGGAGGAAAAGTACCTGTTTATAAATAAACTCCAGAAATTTGCAATGGATAATAGAATTAGAAATTCAGTTTTCAAACTCTAATGATGTAAAGTGATTTAGGCAAAACCCAACATGGATGAACCATTAGGTGAACAGTTGATGGAGAGATCAGGCTGTCAATACTTGCACCCATTGATCAATCTTAGCAGCACTAAAAATAGGACTTAAGACATTATGGGCCTGCTGATTTGATGTAGTTTGAAGCACATAGGATCACCTATAAATTATTTGCTATAAAATGCTGAGCTTGAATCTAAACAAGCATCTAAAGGTAATCCCTATGTACAGCAAATACAATAGGAACAAGAACAATCGAAATGATACTGCAAGAAAGCAAACAGACAAATCCAGATTGTGGGATATTCTTCAAATCAATTGACCCAGTTTCTTTAGCAAGTCAGAGGCAGAGAGAAGAAAAAGGAGGGAACAGAAGCTAGGAATAAATGCTTTTGATTATGAGAGGCTTCAGAGACTTATCAGGAAATTGTCTTGTGTGGACCTTGCTTAGATCCTGATTCAAACAAAATAATTATAATCTTTTTGAGATAATTGGGAGAAATTTGATTACAGTACTGGGTATCAGATTATATTAAGGAGTAATTGTTAATTTTATTATGGTTGATAATGACATTATAATTATAAAAGAAAATGTCCATATTTATTTAGAAATAAAGTATCTAAATGTGTAGCAGTGAAATGACATGATGTTTGGGGTTTGTTTTCTAGCAATTCAATAGAGGAAAGGAAAATGAAGCAAATGTGGCAAAGTCTTGGTAATTTTTGAGTATAAATGATGGTGACGCAAAGTTCGTTATATTGCTATTTGCCCTTATATTTGCAATTTTTCATAGTAAAAATTTGTTTAGGCTACTCAATTTCAAAATTAGTAAATTATTCTTCAGCAAAATTTCAACTGTTTGTGGGGGTTGAGGGCACAAAAGCCAGAGTGCAACATGTTTAAGGAGTAAATTTGCAAAATGCTGAAGGGCAGGCCATGAGTGTAGATTCATCTTTACACAGAGCAGCTAAAGAAGGAGAGAAGTAGAACAGCAAAAGAAGTGAAGACCAAGGTTGAGAGAACATGTGTGTGCATGTGTTATGTATCTGTGTATGTATCTGTGTGTGCATATTTGTGTTTGTGTTTGTGTGTTTTAGGCTAACGGAGCCAAGCATTAAACATTCTGAAAGATTAAAAAAAATCTAGTAAAGAGTAAAAACCCTATTATTTATTTTTATTTGTATTATTTACTTTAAGTTCTAGCGTATATGCACACAACGTACACATAGGTATACATGTGCCATGTTGGTTTGTGGCACCCATCAACTCGTCATTTACATTAAAAAACCTATTATTTTCTAATGTATCTAGATTTTGAGTTTTTTGGTTTATTCAGAGTCTAATCATTTTCTCCTATGTTTACAGAAATCAAGCAAACATAATAGACTTAAAGCTGGAAACATTTATGTTAGACCAAATTCAGATTTTTGGTCCAAATACATCTTCTCCAAAGCTACTTCCTCTCCCTGCCCTTCCATGTCTATGGCAGGGTTCTGTATGCTTGTAGGGTGATGGGCTCCCCAACTCCAGCTCCTTCTGGCTCCTACCAGCCTGCTCAACTGTGCTTTCATCTCATCATTTGCCCACAGAAAACCTCCCATGACTCCCACTGCCTTTGGAAGAGTAGGCAAATCACTGAGTCTTACTCCTGAAAGTTTTCTACTGCCTAACTCCAATTATACTTTAAAATTTTTCCTCTATTTAATTTCTTATTATCTCCCAACGCTTTGCTCTACCCAGTTATTCCACTTATTCTTTAGCTGACACACTTTATTTGTCCTTCCTTTCTATACTTCACTCTTGTTGCTGCAGACCCAGCTTAAAAACACCTCCTAAAAGAAGCATTCTAGGGCAATGTCTAGTGATTTCTAGACTTTTCCCTTTCTCTGAATTTCTGTCAGACTTACTATATAAAACACTCATGTAGCATTCCCTAATTTGTATTTTTATAATTCAAACAATTATTTGATGTAGCATATGATTATATATATAATAATATGAACAGAATAAAGATAAAAATCAAGTTAAAAATGACATAGAGAAAGATATATTTGAATCAAGAGCCAAGGGTTTCAGTAGCCCATAGTCATCTATTGCCTTGTATTATTTTTCAGTGGTTCACATGCCTATATGTTTGCCACTTTTACCAGGATATGTGATCCTTAAGGATCAAAGTGAATAAACACTATAATGGGATGCAAATTAAGCAGTTTGGTATTTCCTTAAGATCTTCAAAAAGAGAAAAGCCATCTGCCCTCATGATAGATGTTCCTCTCCTGAAGGCAGGAAAACACTAAATGATCTTCAAGGTACTGTCTAGTTATAATTTTTAGTAATGGAACTACCTCTGCCAACAAAGTTCAATGGCGTACTGATCACTACTGAGCAAAGTGTGGTCTCTGGACCTGCAGCATTGGCATCATCTGGGAAATTGCTAGAAATGCAGAAGTGTAGGCCCCATCCAAGATCTACTGAATCAAAGTCTTCATTTTATACGATTCCCCTGAATTATTGTGCACATTAAAGTTTGAAAAGCAGAATAATGTAGCTACCTCATATAAAATATATACTGCATTAAAAAACATTTCAATATTGTTAAGGAAAATATATTTTTTAAGAATTTTGAGGATTATAGTTTACCACAGTATAAACTATTTAATTTCTGCTCTTTTAAAAATTAAGTGCATCCAAAATGTTCAGAATTTTTGCTGGCAGTTGAAAAATGTAGCACCTAGGTATTTAATATGTATCTTTCATCACATCCATTGCTTTAAGAATATTTTAAGCATATATACTAGGTTTTTTTTTAATTAACAATACCCCAACACTGTGCTCCATCTTTTTCTTAACAATTCTAATTTTACTCCTGGCAATCAAAAATGAAAGCAAGGTTTATTACTTGTTTTCTCGCCTTGTTTACCTATTGATAGCTTTAAATGCCAGCAGCTGTGCTTATTTCCTCACTTTGAGTTCATTAAGCTACAAAACAATAGCCATATTATATTCTTAAAAAATTCCCTCTGGCATCAGAAAAAATAATTCTTGGTAATACAGTTTAAGATTTCCTTGAAATTTCAACCTCACTCTAAAATGTTTTAAATTACCATCTTAAAAAACCCTGAGTAATGAGTTTTTATATAAAAAGTTGCTGATAGAAAAAGTATCACTGAAACATTAAAAAAACAGGAAATACATTCTGAAACTTTAGTTCTTCCATGGTCTAATCTGGTTTTAGAAATTCTTCATAAGGTGAACCATCTAAAATTAGACTCACTTATTCTTTACTTCTGTGTAAAAACTAGTATTTACTAATGTATTGGCAGGCAAACTCTAGGCAGAAAATAGCCAGTGTAGGACAAAATAGAACAAGATCTCTGACCTCATGAAGTTTAGATCCTACTGAGAAAAACCAAATAAAAATATAAATAAATATATAATTGCATGTTGTGGTATGTTCTATGAAAAAAAGAACAAAAAGTTGGGAGCCACGAGAGAGAGTTTGATGGAAATAGAATGCCTCTCTGAGGAAGTTACTTATAGGCTGAGGCCCAAAATATGAAGGGAGAATCAGAGAAAAGGATGAAAGGATGAGTATTCCTGCACCCGCAGAGAGGAAGAAAAAGAAGCCCAGGGTGACGGGGCAGAGCAAGCCTGTGGGAGAGGGGCACAAGGTGAGGCGGGGAGGCAGCGGGCTAAACCTTGCAGGATTCTGTAAGGCCACAGTAGAGAGGCCTTTGAAAAGTGCTGTGCAGAAATATATATTTATGCATATAATACATACTTTAAAACATAAGATGGCATAATTTAAATACATGCAAAATAAACTGAATATTGTAATAAACCATTTTGTACCTATTATTGACCTTCAACAATTATTAACATTCTGCTATTTTTATCTATACTCTCCTTTATTCTCTACCCTTACTTGATTATTACTTTACATCTATTTTTAGATGTAAAATATTACTTTACATCTATTTTTAGATGTAAAAATTTTTAGATGTAAAATTCGTATTTTCTGAAGTGCACAAATCTCAACTATACAATTTTGACAAATTGATTCAAACATGTAACTCATAAAATACAGAATATCTTCATCGCCTAACAATTTTGAACAGCTTTATTGAGATATTACTCGTAAAGCATATAATTCATTTATTTAAAGCATACAATTTAATGCCTTTTGGTATATTCATGCATTTTTATGATGATTACTGCAATCTAACTTGAAAATGTTTTTGTTTTCCCCCCAAAAAATCCTCCATATTCATTAGCAGTCACTCCCCATTCCCCCTCCCCAAGCCCTAGGTAACTACTAACCTACTTTCTGTCTCTATACGTTTGCCTATTCTAGAATTTCATATAAATAAAATTACACGATATTTGGCCTTTTGTGATTGGCTTCTTTCATCTAGCATAATGATTTTAAGCTTCAGCTATGTTGTAGCATGTATCAGTACTTCAATTATTTGTATTGTTGAACGTTAATTTGTTGTATGGATATACCACATATATTTACCCATTTATCAGTTAATTGACGCCTGAGGTGTGTCTACATTTTAGCTATTATGAATAATGCTGCTATGAACTTTCAAGTACAAATTTTTATGCAGACATATATTTTTATATCTGTTCCATATATAATGAGGAGTGAAACTGTTATGTCATACAGTAACTCTATATTTAACATTTTGGGAAACTGACATAACACTTTACAAAGTGGCTGCACAGTTTTACATTCCCATCCGCTGTTTACGAGTTCCAGTTTCTCTACAATCTTGCTAACACTTCTTATTGTCTTTTTAATTATAGCCACCTTAGAGTGGTATAAAGTGGTATCTCGTCTTGGTTTTGATGTTCATTTTCCTAATAATCAAGAATGTTGACATATTTTCATGTGCTTATCATTCCTTGATACATATTCTTTGGGGAAAGGTCAGTTAAAATCCTTTGCTCATTTTAAAATCTGGTTATTTTTTCATAATTGCATTTTCAGAGTTCTTTTTATATTCTAGGTGCAAGTTCCTTATCAGATATATGATCTGCAAATATTTTCTCCCATTCTGTGGGCTGTCTTTCACTTCCTTTGTAGTATTATTTGCAGCACAAAAGCTTTTAATTCGACAAAGTTCAATTTAACTGTTTCTTCTTTATCATGTATGCTTTTCCTTGTCATATCTTAGAAATGAGTGCCTAACCCAATGTCATGGAGATTTATTCCCATATTTTCTTCTAAGATTTTTTATAGTTTTATCTCTCATATTTAGGTCAAAAATCCAGTTCGAGTGAATTTATCTGTGTGGTACAAAGAATTCATCTAATTTCTTTTCTTTTCTTTTTTTTGCATGAAGATTCTCAGTTGTCCCAGCATAATTTGTAGAAAAAACTATTCTTTCTCAATTGAATTTTCTTAGAAATATTGTCTAATAGCACTTGAGCATAAATTTGTGGGTTTATGTCTGGATTGTCTATTCAGTTCCATTTATGTATATGTCTCTTTTTTTTATTCAGATACTTCTGTCTTGATTGCTGTTGCATCACCCAACAATTTGGATTTTTAAATGATCATCCCCCTCAGTCTTGTGTGAAATGGCTTCAAGGAGTCAAGAGTGTGAACAATCTGAATGATTAATATATAATTGAAATAGTTCCTATGGAGAAATCATGGTGACTTGTATTGTTGTAAGGGGGAAAAGTGAACAAATGTATTTTGGAGATAGGTCTTGGAGCAGGATTGCATGTTGGAAGTGAGAGGTGGAGAGGTAACAGAAATCACTCCTAGAAGTCTTGCTTAATCAATTAAGTGCATGGTAGAACCATTTACTGAGGTAGGGAATATCAGGAAAGATATACGTTTCTAGGGGGTGATCTAGAACTGGTTTTAAGATTAGACTCACAAAATGTCTTTTAGGTAGCCAACTAGGTATGCCAATTATAGCCTTGTTTATAAAATTATTTATGTTTCTCAAAGTAGCCAAGCTCAGGGTTGGTTCTCCCTAGAAAACTGTTGCCCTAAATTTTAGCTTGTTCCTTCTCATTATTCGGATCTAGGACTTAAATGTTCACATTCCTACAAAGACTAGCCCTATTTCTCATGCCCTTTAAACTCCTGATCCCATTCTAGTTTTACTGTCACACTACCCTGTTTCTTTTCCTCAGAGCATTTATCACTATCTGAAATTATCTTATTTATTTTACTTTTTAACCTTTATATTTTACTGATACATAATAATTGAAATCATTTATTTTTGTTTACTGGGTTACTGTTTGCCTTCCTTAACTAGAATGTAGTTCTGTAAGAAAGGATCCTGTATCAATTTTGTTCAGTCTGTATCCATGGAGAGATTACCTGGTGCTATGGGCTAAATTGTACCACCTCATCACTCACATGGTGAAACCCTAACTCACACCATGACAGTGTTTGAAGACCGAGTCTTTGGGAGGTAATTACGTTTAAACGAGATCTGAGGGTGGGGTGCTCATGATGTGCTTCTTGATGTGTCGTCACATGGTGGAGAGAGATGGAGGAAGCAAGCTTTCTGGTTTCTCTTCCTATAAGGGTACTAATCCATCAAGAAGGGCATCTGCTATCTGTAAGCCTGGAAGAGAGCCCTCACGAAGGAACTAAATCAGCTGGTATCTTGATCTGGGACTTCCCAAACTCCAGACTGTGAAAAATAAATTCCCATTGTTTAAGCTATCCAGTCTGTGGTATTTTGTTATGACACCTGGAATGGAGAAGATGCACCATATATATAAATACACATAAATGTGAAGTTACATATATATAAATATATATGAAGTTATGTATGTATATATAAATCTATATAATATTTAATAAATAATAATATAAATGAAGTTCAGAGCTCAGGAGATTGAAGATTGGTCTGAGAAAGAAATATAATTTGGAGGGTTTTCAACATTTTGATACTATTTATTTTTTAAAAATACATTTAGTTGTATGTATTTAAGGTATACAATATGATATTATGAAAGATACATATATATGTATATATATAGTAAAATGTTGACTATAGTGGAACAAGTTAACATATCCATCATCTCACGTAGTTACCCATTTTTGCCTTCCCCACTTCTCATGGCAAGAGCAGCTATAATCTAGTCATTTAGCAAAAATCCTGAATATAATACACCATTATTAACTATAGTCCTCTTGTTGTTAGATCTTTTGACTTGTTCATCATACACGTTTTCTATTTGTCTCCTTTACCCACATCTTCCATTTTCTACCCTCCAAAACTCTGTCATTTTATTCTCTATCTCTTTATGTTAGGCCTTTAAAAAAAAGTGTCCATATATAAGTGAGGTCATGCAAGATTTTTTTTTCTGTGTCAGGCTTATTTCACTTACTATAACATGCATGGCCCTAGAGGGCATTATCCTACATAGTATATGAAACTAAAGTGATGGATGCAATTAACTAAGAAGTAGAAACAGAAGAAGGCCCAGAACAAATTGCCAAAGGAGTCTGAGAAGAAATAGCTAGAGGGTAGCAAGCAGAAAAATCAGGCAAGACTACAGTTTATTTCAAGAACGACATAGTGTCAATAGTACCACAATCTATTGAGAGGGCAAGTAAACTGCTGTCAGCTGGGTCATTAATTCATTAGATATTCACTGAACAGAAAGCCGGATTCCTGATGTGTGGGGAGATGCACAAAGTATAACTACAGGTGTTTGGTGGCTAAGTCACAGCAGTAAGGGTGAGCTCTAAAGAATACCTTAGATCCAGACAGAAGGTAGAGAGAAGGACTTTTGTTCATTCTCTCACTCATAGATTCACTCATTCATATAACAAAGAGTGTTTGAGTACTATTCCAAGAAAAAGAAACCATGTTAACACAGGTCCATGACTTTAGAATAGTCCAGGCTTTTCATTAGAACAAAGAGCAGCATACTGCTACCAGAGTTTTTGGCAAATCGTGTGCTTTAATTTCTACTGTAATTTCTTTTCTATGCAGAAAACAATGTATTTTTCTCAGGATAAGGAAAGAAAATGATTTATTGACACTGAAAAACTCATTAATGCAGTGCCTTTGCAGAAAACCACAGAGGACTAAATTCATTCAAGTAGTTTTGGATTACCTAATACGTATTTTGCATTAAACTTAACCTGATAGTGATATAAGTCATAGAAATTGTATGACAAGGTTGTAATTAGAGAACAGAGTGCTAAACAATGGCATATTGACCAGAAATATAATCCAATAAGTAATAATTAATTTAAACTCAAAATATAGTTTTCCTGAAAATGAAGATGTTATCCAATAATACATCGTGAATCATCAGAGCCTCTTCCATCCTTCACCTTACTTAGGCTTTGCTAAAGATATAGTGATTTCTGTTCCATTGTGTGGGATGAGAAAAATATGCCGTGATTTTACTATATTTTTCACTAAGGTTAGAAAAGAAAACACCTTGAAAAGGCTGTAATAGACCATCCGAGGCTGGAAGAGTTTTAACATTTACATAGAAAATGACTCCATTTTCCCTGGAAGGACAAAATCTGGCTATAAAAGACCTCCTCTCTGAGCTTTGCCCAGGCCATGATCTTGGGACTATCAGCTATGATGAGCGCTGCGTGGATAAGTCCCTATGCATTGTACTGAATACTTATCCTGACAAAGTGTCTGTAGACATAACGAATGTAACAGCCACATTAGAATTACAGGCTGTAAAAAACATTGCAGTATGAATTATTTGTCAAGAAATAAAAGATGCATTGTAATTTGCCAAGAAACAACTGTCTAATGTGTTTTCTTTTTGAAAAAAAAATGTGCTTGCTTGCAAAATATTTGGAAAGTAAATTATCTATTACTATTGCTTGCTTGCTAATTGTCAGTAATAATCCCTTTCAATTACTATGGTGAAGTAGGTCAGCCAATTTTTAGTGCTTATGAAACTTGCAATTTAGAACAAGGCGGAATATCAGCAAGTTAGGTTTTAATATGATTGAGCAAATACTCTTTCTTTCAGTCCTCTTAACCCTAACCATGGATCCAGACGAGCTGTAATACTTAAAAGTAATTATGCTTAGTTTTATTTATAATATTTTTATAACTATTTGTAACAATGACAGTTCATTCTCAATTGTTTTTATTTTTTAATTAATAGATTTTATTTTATTTATTTTTGAGACAGAGTCTCACTCTGTCACCCAGGCTAGAGTGCAGTGACAGGATCTTGCCTCACTGCAACCTCTACCTCCTGGGTTCAAGCAATTCTCGTGCCTCAGCCTCCCGAGTAGCTGGGATTACAGACTTGCACCACCACACCTGGCTAATTTTTGTATTTTTAGTAAAGACGGGGTTTCATCATGTTGGCCAGGCTGGACTCGAACTCCTGACCTCAAGTGATCCACCTGCCTTGGCCTCCCATAGTACTGGGATTACAGATATAAGCTACCATGCCCAGCCTAGATTTTATTTTTATAGAGCACTTTTACATTAACAGAAAAACTGAGCAAGTCACTCAAAGTTGCTATATATACATTTTCTCCCTCTCACCAACCATTTTTATTTACCTGAACTCTTCTTTGAGTATGTAATATTCTTGGACAGCTTAGAAATTTGAGACTATCTTTGTATATTTTTAATAATACAACTACCCTTGTCAAATTTACTGCCATAGTTCCCCCAATGTTTCCAGCATCTTGTCCATTGATACTTGGATTTATTTTATAGTTCAGCTCTCACAGCCACTGAAGAGCTTTAAATTGACCATTTTAAGAATGACCCTAGGGGCAGTGTAGAGGATGAGTTGGAGCAGGGAGGGAACAGTGGGGAAGGAAAACCAACAGTTCAGGCGGGACTGATGAAGAACCGAGCAAAAGCAGCAGCAATTGGGATAGAAAGGAAGAGAGAGATCTGAGAGAGTTTGGGGGTAAATACGATGTGGTCTAGCAATGAGATAGATTCCTACATGGATGTAGGAGTGGTAAGAGGTCCCAGGCCATTAACAGAGATGGGGAAATTTGCGACAAGGAATGAATCTTGGGAGGGAGGAAATACTGACTTACCATATTTAAAGAACCTCCAAGTGAATATGTCCAATTTGCAGTTAAATAGGACCACACAGCTTAGGAAAGCTCTCAGGATGCGTTTAAAGTTTTGTGAATTGTCAGCCTTCCGTGAAAAGCAGAGACATGGCTGGATATGTGATGGGCCTGGGAAGCTGTGGCATTTATAGAAAGGAAAGACTCATTTAAAAGTCACCAAATCCTTGAGTCTTTCTGGAGCTGGGAGGCAGCACAGGGGCGAATGAATCTCAGGTGTTAGAATTAGGCATTCTCCTTCTCATCCAAGCTTTACCACCCAGCTGAATGACCTTAGACAAGACATTCCATATTTCTGGGTGTCTTTCTCTTTTGTCACTTACTGAAAAGAGATAATGAAGTTTGCCAAATTTACCTCATGGATCAGTGTATGATATGATAAATTAATGTGGAAAAAATTCCCTTGGAAGTTAAATATAAAGACATTATCTGTCTCCTGAGGTTGAAAGTGCTTAGGAAATTCTGACAGGGAAGGTGGTGGGGGGAAAAGAGAGGAGGGAAGAGCAGGGCAGGCCAAGAGGAGTGTTAACACTCACTAAGTGGAGTGTCAAACAACCAGCAGTTCCCTTAGTTTTAACCCTTTATCCTGCCAAGGACTGTTATCATTTGAATTGTGTCTCTCTCAAAAAGAGATGTTGATGTCCTAATTCCAGTGACCTCAAATGTGTCTCTGTTTGGAAATAGGGTCGTGGCAGACATACTTAGTTAAGATGAGGTCACACTGGAAAACAGTGGGCCCCTAATCCAACACAACTGGTATCCCTGAGGTCACACTAGAAAAATGTAGGCCCCTAATCCAACACGACTGGTATCCTTCCAGAAGATGGGCATGCAAAGGCACAGAGACGCAGGGAGAATGCCATGTGAAGACAGGCACAGCGACTAGGGTCATGCAGCTGCAAGCCAACGATGTCAAAGATTGCTGGAAAACCACCGGAAGCTAGGAAAAGGCAAGCAAAGATATCTCCCCTGCAAGTTTCAGAGACAGCAAGTCCTTGATTTCAGACTTGCAGCCTCCAGAACTGCGAGACAATTAATGTGTGTTGTTTTAAGATTCACTGTTTCTGGCACTTTGTTATAGCAACCCTAGGAAGCTAACACAGAACTAATCACTTTCTGTTTAGTAAAGTCTTTCATAGAGCCATGGTTTTGTTTTTAAAAGGATGAATAAAACAAACATAGCAGTGGGGTGATATATTTTAAAAATAATAGACCATGTGATTTTTTTCCCTCAATTGTATAGAGGGATTGCATACACAAATAGGTACGGTCACTCTTACCAGCACAATGAGCGATTTATTTCAGGAGTTAAGAAACAGAGTCAGCTGGTTGGGCATTCTGACCAGCTTCAATGTATTGGATCACTTGAGATTAAATGAGTGGCCCAAACGTGTTTCTGAGATCCAGAGATAGGAGATGTATATGTCCTGGGCATCATTTCTGTCTACCCAGGGCTTGGAGTTGGCATTGATTCATCATTAGGCAGACCTGCTTCCCACCACTATTAGAATGGGACACAGAGAACATCACTAATTTGTACAAGGTATATTAAAGTGTACTGTCAAGGAAGTAAATGTTTTAGTCCTGGCTCTGCCACTTTTGTAGGCTTTTAGGTAAACACTTGAGCAGGCATCTGTAAGTTTTTATCAATTCAGCATCTTTTCCTTTCAGGGATTCCCTCCCCTACTCCAGGCTGACATCAAATGGCCTCACTTCTCTTATCTCAAGGCTATGCGAGTACCAGTTCTTGCAAGTTCTTGTCTCTAGCTCAGCCAGTCTAATAGTTTTGCAAATGTTATGTAAACAACAAGGTAGAATGTTTGTCTTCTGTATTATGAGCCTTAAGGCCAGTGCTTCAGGCAGCTAATGTCAGCTTGAGAATGAAATCAATGCAGAAGAAAGCAGAAACAAGAGATGGAGAGAGACAGAGACCCAAGAACATCATTTGAACCAATAAATTCAGCTGTGCCCTGAAACTAGATCATCTGTTCGGATTTTCCACCTGCATAAACCAAATAATCATTCTCCTCTCCCCCTTTATTTTCTTCATCTATTTTGAAATGGCTGTTGTTATTATTTAACCTCTCTGGCTTTCAGTTTTCTCATCTGTAAATTAAGATTACCCTTAAACATCTACCATCACCATAAGAAGAACATGCCCTGGCTGAAATCTCTGGCATGAGAAGACAAGGAACATATGAATTAAGGTCACCCTAACATGCCCACAAACCAGTGATTTAAAGTAGAGGTACCAGCCAAGCCCAGCCTAGATCAACCAAATCTTAGCCAACCTGCCAACACAGCGGCAATAATAAAAATATTGTTAAGAGTAATAATGATGAATAAGGACTAGAGGATATTTAAAACAGTATCACTTTACATATGCTCATGTCTAAGAATGGAACATTAATAGGTAGGTGCTTTTCCATTATATCCCTACAAACCCAACTTTAGCATCTCTGGTCTTAAGTCAAAAATTATTACTAATTTACTCCTAAATATCTCTCATTCTTTCTAGATAAAACACAAACCTGCATTTATTATGCCAGAGGAAATTTAAAAGGTCTGAAAATATTAGGTTGAGCCCTTGAATTTTAGATCTGGAATATAACTCAGAGGTTATCTGGTTCAATTTCTTCCTTTTACAGATAAGAATCCTGAGGTCCAGAAAGCTTTCATGACCTATCAAAGATCTCTTGGCTAGTTTATGTGAGATGAGACTGGAACCCCAGGTTTTTAATTCCTACTTCATCACTTCTTCTGTTATGACAAATCTCTTCTGGTGTTTACCAAGTTTGGAAGGATTCAAAGCTAATACTCCCATCTGACCTCACTGTTTCTAATTTTTCTAAGTATATTCAGGGCTTTTGAAAGCTGTGAGCTTGAATATCGAAGTTTCCTGTCCAAAAAAAATGAAGAACAAAAGGAAGCAGTCAGTAAGCCTGATGCTTTGTGATTAGCCAGTTTTATGTTTCCCACATTTCCTATTCCATAAGAGTAAGATGTTTCTGCCATTCAAAAAATATATATTTAAGTCACCACTCCATCTCTGTCTTTTATGACAGCAATTTTTTAAAGGTTGAGCAAAGTTACCCCCACACCTGTTTCTTTTAAACTGAAAGGGACCCAGCTGCACTCTGTAGGGAAATCACAAAGACAACTGGAGATCTTGTCAATTTACAGCCAAGCTTGGCTGGAGAAAAGTGGATAGCTGATTTGAGAAGATAGGGAATAAGTACATTTACCTGAAGATGAGCATGGCCTAGCCGAAGAGACCAGAGATAATGAGGAAGGCTTCCTTTGGTTTGGTGGGGAAATCCATGATTCTGTAACATCAATCAAGACAGTTTTATCTGATTGCTAAGTTTCAGGAAAACCAGTGAACATTTAAAATAGCTATACAGAAAGAGAAAAAAGAAGATAAAGGAAGGTACAATCATTCTCTGTTATGTAAAGTTGGAAACTAAAGCCCTAAGTGGTATAGAATTAATATTAAATTTTAATGCTATCACATTGAAGTCGTGAATTTAGGTTAATTTTATAAGAACAAAGAATCTCCTTTTATATTTCCAGGCCTTGCCGCAAGGGATTCTGACCCCAGTTCAAGACACATAGAAGAGAAAGTGCATTGGCATGAGAAGGCTGGGGTAACAAAATGAATGTCTTTAAAACTGACTTTTAAAAAAGTCTCATTGAGAATAATCACACATCATTCATTCTTTTAGATGTCTTATAAATGTGGATTAAAATCATTTACATCATATGTATTAGCTTGAGTCATTTTATCTTCTCATTTACCAGCAGATGATAGCTGTAAGCAGCTCATCAATGTACGCTGGGCAGCAGCCAGGGGGCATAATCTGAGATTGTCGAGAGAATCTTTCTATTCTTTCCCCAAATACATACACACAAACACATGCACATACACATATAATATGCACAAAAAGCCCAGATTAACTTGTCGTTAATAATTTGGCTCACTCACGGGCTGGTATTAATCTGCAGGTATGAATCTAATTTAATAATTTGACTCACTATGGGCAGGTATTAATCTAACTCATTATTGTTGCATACTAGGAGGCAATGCAATCTTAGAGGTTGTGGGAGAAAGTGGAAACACAGAATTAGTTAGGATCAGGGTACAGGTAGCAAGATGCTTGGAACTGGGTGGGGGCAGGTCACAGACAAAGGAGAGGAATGCCTGAATGTCAGGTTATGTAAGCAACAAAGAGAAACCACCTCCGTCTCAATTAATTTCACCTAAATATTTCTAAAATAGCAATTATCTGTAAAGGAAATGCTGAAGTATTAATCATCTCTATATTTAAGCTTCCTATTTTATCATTGAGAATATAAACCATGCACATTTAAAATATTAAAATATACAATGAGTGGCAATGACAAATGACTGATCCTGGCACCAAGGACCATAAATGTTTGGAGATTAATGATATTATTTCAAGGTGGGTGTGGAGGGTGGAGTTCAAATAAGGATTCAGTAAGAGGTGAGGCTCCAGCCACAGCTTTAAGGATAATAAGATGCAGATAGGAAGGAGTGGAAAGTAATTTTAAGTGAGGGAAAAGTGTGAAGATGCAGAAATTCTGGAAGCATGTATGAGGCAGAGAGGAGTTCACCACTGACACCAGGAGGAAGATTCTTGAAAGGTTATATGGGAGAGAAAGGAGGGAAAAATAGGCTTTTTTTTTTTCCATGAAGAATACAGGAAGCCTTTTTTAAAGGAAAAATATCTGATTCATTTTAGTCATATTGGTTGGCTTCTAATGACCTAGCCAAGCCCTTTTGCTAAAGAAGGATATTTGGTGACATATCTGTACTTGGGAAAGTACTCCAGTCGATGGTTGCATTTTCATTTGGACATTGAGAGGACACTAGAGTCAGATTTGGATTTGGGGGGACATATAAGCTCCTGCAAATAATACCATTTTATATGATTTCCTATAACCCATTTTCTTGTTTTAAATATATCCTGTGGCAATAGTTCATATTTCTAAATACAAAGAAAAGAAACTTGCCTATACCTTTCTGAGTCACCCGGCACTGAGTCCTTTACCTCCCATTTGCATCAGCAGGGAGAACTCCCTGCTCTTTTTGTTCTTGCCTGTTTTGTAATGTGATTAAAGAAGCAGTGGACCAATTCGAGATCATCTCAGAAATGCTAGGGATTGCCCTCTTTAGGGGGCCTAATTCTGTAAGCACTTCCTATATTGGCATTTACAGTACCTGTTTCTTTCTAATTTCATTCCCTGTTGAATCTTCCAGGGAACAATAAGGTGCTCTTCCTCAGCCCCTAACTTCCAGTTTTCCACTTAGCCTCCTTTACATGCACAAAAGGAAAAAACAGTTCTTTTATTTCTCTTATAATCACTTCCTATGTGCTAAATTTTGTGGAATTTATATAATTTTGAGGGGTATGAGAATGTTCTAAATACTGAAGCTTCTTTTAAAAATGCTAAACTGACCAGAAATTCTCACAGTGAATGCTTGGTGAAGGGATAGTGGCATCTTAAGCAAATAATCTGCTAAATTAATAAACCTCATAAATTACAAAATCCCTGAATACCAAGTGCTGAAATACAATCACTCTCTGACCTGAACCTATTAAATGAAGAAGTCTGCTGTGCATAATTTACAACAGTGCTATGAATGAAAAATAGCTCCTTAAAAGGAAGATAAAATACAAAAATGGCCTAGCTGTAGAAACAGAATTACTAGTTATTTCAGTGCTTATTTATTTCAATATTGGTTTATGGGTCACCTAATAATTTTATTTTTATTGTTGTTTTGTTCTCAATTGCTCAATAATCCATGATCGAGACAATATTACATTTTGTTGGTTGGATGGCAAGAGTAATGTGAAAAAGACAATATTAATCATGTTTATATTGTACATATGCATAGTGCTTCTTTAAAGGTAGAAAATACAGGATTGCATATGAATAGCTATCTATTGGTAATATTGTTACAAATCTAATTAGTCATCTTGTCTAGAGAATCAAAGTATTTTAAAGGTATTAAATCAGTGGTTCTCAGGTAGTGGAAATGAGAAGTCATTTGGTGGGTGTAAAGCTTCAGTTATGCTAGATGAGTAAGTTCTAGAGATCCACTATATAACATAGTGCCTATTAACAATTGTGCACTTCAAACTTTGTTTAGAGGGTAGATCTCAGGTGAAGTGTTCCTATCATAGAAAAAGGGAGGACACAGGAAACTTTGGGAGGTGTTGAATATGCCTATTACCTTGATTGTGATGATAGTATCATAGGTGTTTATATGTGTCCAAACTCATCAAATTGTACACATTAAATATGTGCAGTACTTTGTATATCAGTTACACCTTAATAAAGTTGTTAAAAATTAAAATAAATAAATAAATCAGTGGTTCTCAACTGAGAGCAGTTTTATCTCCAGGGGACATTTGACAATGCCTGGAGACATTTTTGATTGTCAAAACTGGCTAAGGGGGTGCTAGTGGCTTTTAGTGGGTGGAAGCCAGGAATACTGCTAAACACCCCATAATGCACATACGTCTGAGAAAAGAGTTACTCAGTCCCAAATGTCAACAATGCTGCTGTTGAGAAACACTGTGTTAAAGTGATAAAAATCAACCCAAATGTCTAGGCATTTAGAAGGAAAGAGAACTCTCAAGAATAATCTCTTGCCAAATTCTTTTGCAGAATTTTGCTCTCAAATGTACTTTTCTGGTTCAGCCACAATGAATTTGGAACTCACCTTCTAAACTCCCCTGTGAAATTTTGAGTAATAGGATTGGCAGCAGCCATTTGTTCAAAAAGTGCGCAAGGGATTTCAACAGCAGTAACCCTTCCAGGGAGACATAATTCAAACCATGAGAATAAACTGAGTAGAATGGCGGTTGCAGTTCACCTCATCTGAGGAGCATTTTGGACCAGATGGGCCGAAAGAAGAGTAGAGAAGGAAAAATCCCGTGCCCTGCCTATCATGCTAATTCTATTAATGAAATTATATTCAAAACACCAGTCTCTTATTTTGGGACTTTGAGGGCAAACACTTGCTAAGATTGAGTGATTAAAAGGAAAAAAAAGCATGAAAAAGTGGCATGTTATTAGGGCATCAGATATTTGTATTGCTAGGTGAAATTGTGCAAATCATGACTGAAATGTGCCAAACTTTCCTCAAAATCTTTTTAAACAAAGTCAGTTTAGCTTTGGAGTTACTCAAGCCCATGCATGTCATTTCTATTGATGGTAAAAAATTATTAATCTTCTCTCTTCATTATTATTGTGTTCCTAATTACAAAAATATATGTTCTCCTAGTCAAGATCAAGGTTCAAACTTGGTCCATTCAAGGTTCTCCCACTCTCCCTTCTTCTGTCCTCCTCCAGGGAAGAGGTACAGTCTTTAGGATCTGATATGTTTGCAGAACAAAAGGTTGAAAAAACTGTAAATGTCTATTCCACTTCAGACCTAGGCCCCACTCAGGCTCTGGGACAAAAGAGTCCCTGGACAGAGGACATGTGAAGGTTCACGTCTTAGTGTCTCTTCACCAAACCCATCTTGGGCTTCTGCTTCCTTGTTTTGACTTTGCTTCTAGTTGCAGTGGAAGATCTTGCTCCTTTTTGTAACCAATGCCCAGATTCATTACCGCAATTTCCATGTAAATTCTGAGTTGCTCTCTGATACCCCTCTTGTTACTTATTCTCTGTCTACATTCTGTGGACACCTAAGAATGGATCCTTGCTCTATATTTCTTTTCCCACAAAGTACTGAAAGCTTGTGTCTGAATTCTAGTCTGTGAATTGAAGCTCACTGTGTGCTAGTAAAATACCTGATGTACCTGAACATGTAGTTGTTGGGGGGAGGAGGATTGTCAAAAAAAGCTGATGAATTCTAACATCTACCTTTTCCCTGGTGCTGAGATTTTCCATAATTTTCCATGTTTTCTCAATTCAAACCCTTTCAGCTTTTGTGGCTCATCATTGCCAACCAAATCCTGGTCCTGGAAATAAATTTTCAGTTTTAAACTTAAAAAACTTAAAGATAAATTCATGCCAATAAACTCAACCCTGACAAATGTATTGAAAGCCTGAAATGGAAATAGCTTACATGACTCACTTGTTTATGAAACCAAGTGTTCTAGGTCACCAACTATAAGATAAACGCAAGGTCCAAAAGTTGCTTTATTCATTATACACTAAACATTGTAGACCTCTCAGTAGTCAATATATTGTACACTCTACTATAAAAGTTAATGTATTAGATTATTCTAATCTCAATTTCTCATAGTTTAAAAATAAAATTGCTTTAAAGATTTTTTAAATTTTATTTTATCATTGGCCCACTCCCAATGAGTAATTGCTAATTAACTTTTAGTTAACTTATTTGTGTATGACAGTATGTGTCCAAATAATTAGGAACTTTAAAAAATTAAGCTGCATCAGCAACGACATTTTTATTTTGTCATCTAGTTTGCAAAGATACTTGCCTGGTGAAAGTACAATCATGGTTATAGAGGGCTTACAAAAAAATCCATTTCATTGCTGTTGAAAGTTAGGAAAGGCTGCACACTAATCGGGGCTGAGCTCACCCTACTTCTTCCATCAGGAATGGGGTAGCCTGTGAATCAGAGATTCAGAAAACGGAGCTCAGACCATTAACCTCCTGACTTAGCTAACACCTGGGAAGCACTTCCTCACTTCACGTTTGTAAAAGATGATGCATGTATGAAAGGCATTTTGAAAAGAGAAGTGAATGACTATTGGAAAGTAGCCTTCTTCTGATACCAGGATTGATGTTTTCAGCTCTTTTGCCTTTACTTCTGCTAGTATCCTATTGTCAGTGGAAGAGTTTCTTTAACTACTTGATGATCTTGTCTCTGACTCTCTTTTATGGCACTTTACTTTTTGTGTCCTCCGTGTCAATGAACCTTACTGATTTCCTTCTTTTCACACAAGTGCCAGTATATTCACCTTGAATGTTTTTAACCCTGATGCTCTCTTCACCCTTGTATTGACCTCTGTAGAAATCTCCAAAGTTACTTCCGTGGGCTCAAAGGGCCATGCTCTTCTCTGAGCTCAACTTCTAACTTATCAGTTTCTATTTAATTGAAGGATAAAATACAACCTCAAGGTAATTTTTAAAAAAGATATCTTATCCAAACAACAGTCTCAACCCTGAGTTCCTGGCTATCCTGACATCCAGGCCAATGCTCTTTTCATGGGGTTCTGCTGCTTCCTTGAAGAACAAAGGTGCAATCCCACATTCACTAGGTGAATATATAATAATAGAAATGCATTCACATCATCATGACTACTGTGACACAATTATAGTAGGGACCTTCCAACTTGTTTTCCAGACAAAAGGAATTGTATTTGGCAACTGATTGTAAACAAATATTAAAAATTACAAATATTAAATATAGAATTTCATTTATCAGGTTTCCTTTTTAACTCAGTCCATTCCTGAGTCTATAACTTACACTTACTAAGGGAACAAAGGTGGTACACATATTTCCCTGCAACTCCTAACCAGGGCCAAAGTAGACTTGCTTTAACTCCTTTTTCACTACGATCAGAAAAGATAGAATGGAGAATAAATGAAATAAATGATCTGTATCCAGTCTCCATTATTGTTCACGCAGTAAGACTTGGTACTTATTACATGTAGGATAGGTGATTTGTTCTGTTGCTTAAAGGGTATGGGAGAAAGTGTTTCTGAAAGTAGCATCACCATAGCACAATGAGCCATTAATATCTGAAATTATAGCATGACACATTTATTCCCCTTCATTAGTAAGAACCTGCTCACTGACAAAATACCATAGGGGTAGATCACATTTAGCATTTTTACGTTTTACTAATGTAAGTCATTTACCACATGGGCATATAATAGACACATATTAATTTTAAGGTGGTAAGCAGAAGCTAGAACTAAAGTTATTATATAGATTTTTTATTTGTATAATATATAGAATGCATGTCCATGCATTTTTAGATGAGGAAGCTGAAACTCAGAGAAGGTTGATCAAACACAGAACCAGGGCCAAAGACCAAGGGCTGTGAGTCCCAGAGCACTGTAGCCACTTCCCCATAGTGAAGTGGAGTTCTCCTTAGACATGGGACAGGAGCATAAATGCCTAAGAGATCACCACATGCCACTGAAAATGTTTAATATTTTTCTTGTGCCCACTGAGGCATAGCGTTCTAGTCAGGGAGGAGAAACATACTTGAAATATACCTGAGGGATCAACTCGTTCAATATACCTGAGGGATCAATAATTGAAAGATACCTGAGGGATCAAAGAGTCGCAATCCCTCAATTAAAACATGAAGTAACTGATATCTGAGCAATTAGTGGCAGGTGTAGGGCTAAACCCCATCACCAGAATCTCAATCTAGTTCTAATTTCAATGTATCATGCCTCTGTGAGCATCAGAAAATAAAAGTGGCTGTCTGACTTTCACGAAAGGAAGACCAAAAGGCAAAATAAGGAGAGGCGGTTTATGTAAAGAGCAGACCCCAGGCAGGATCTCTCCAGACCCCAGGCAGGATCTCTCCTCTGGAAAGGGGTGAGAAAGAGTGATGTGTGAAAACAGGATGCAAGGAGCTGCCACTGCTAGAGTTATAGTTCTCAAAATGTGGTCCCTGGCTATCAGCACCCAGCATTGCCTGGGAACTTCTTAAAAATTCAAATTCTTGATCCTACCTAGACCTACTGAATCGGAAATTCTGGGGGTTGAGCCCAAAAATCTATGTTTTAACAAGTCTATTAGATAATGCTGATGCACTTTAAATTGTGAAAAGCAATGCAGTAGAGAAGGCTTTATGCAACTCATATGAACCCAATTCTCAGGATACAAGAATCTACTGAATAGAAAAAAATCTTCCTATATAGGATACAACTCTGTTCTATTTGATCTCTTCTAACTCTGAAGGTTTACCTGATTACTTTCATAAAACAGTCACGCAATCTTAACATGGACAAAATGTTTAATTCTCTCTCATTCATTTCTTTCTAAACTCTAAAATTCTTAATCTTTCTATAATTATTGCTTACCATGTCCTTTAGTGCTACTGATTTATTTAGGGTTTTTTTCTCTATAGTTTTCATGCATCTATATAGTTTGGTATTGAAACATATTAATACACTAAAATTACTTAACATATCAAATAAAGGGCATATTAAACTTAAAAATATTTTAAAAGATAAACCACTGTTGTCTTCTTATTCTTTTAGGTCAGCTCCACGTTGATAAACTTTATCTTTTCATTAAGTCTTAAAGTTGGTGCAGTAAGATTCTAGTATAGAACATATTTAGCTAATATGCTAACATGCTGGTTTTCAAACATTTTTATTTACTAAACAAAAACAAATAAAAAAGGTTAGTTTATAAAATAGGTAAATACTGAGGATGAGGAAGGGAAAGCAGCTCAAGAAAAACAGATGCAAGTGAACAATGAGGAAATAACATTGTGCTCTGGGTTAAATACACCTGGATTTGACTCCCTGCTCTGTTGCCTAACAAAGATAGACACCTGGGGCGTGTTACTTATACTCTATGTCTCAGCTTGCTTTTTTTTTTCTGAGACGGAGTCTCGCTCTGTCACCCAGGCTGGAGTGCGGTGGCACTGTTATCGGGCTCACTGCAACCTCTGTCTCCTGGGTCAAGCAATTCTCCTGCCTCAGCACCCACTACCACGCCCGGCTAATTTTTTTATATTCTTAGTAGAGACAGGGTTTCGCCATGTTGTCCAGGCTGATCTCGAACTCCTGACCTCGGGTCATCCACCCTCCTCAGCCCCCCTACAGTGCTGGGATTACAGGCGTGAGTGGTATTAATAATGTGAGATCATTTCTCCCTCTCTTCTTCGTTTTCTGTTCTATTACTTTTGCCTTTACATTATGCTGTTTTGTATTGTTAAGTGGCTCTAAAGTATCCTGTAAATTCATTGAGGGCAGATAAGGTATCTAAGACTTACTTATAATTTGTTCAGCCTGTTGTACAAAGCTCTGAACATCTAAATGCAGTAGGCCCCCAATTACGGAGAGATATCCAGTATGCGATGGCAATGGAAGAGAAAAGTGCCACCAACATTTGTCCATGGGCTACTTACTGTCATTTCTGTTATAAAGGCTCATCTTTATCTGTGGTCCCTACTCTGTGGCTTTCTGAAACAGTCAGCAGTCGTAAGGTTTAGCCACATCAAAAGACCAAGAAAGGTTTTTTCTCTAAATAGAAACTGTAACTTGGTTTGATGCTCTCATTATACCTTACAGTGGTTCTCAAAGTGAAATCTCTGGATGAGCAGGATCAGCATGACCTGCAGAACAGTTAGAAATACAAATTTTCAGCCACCACCCTGACCTATTAAATCAGAAATCTCTTATCACAAGCCTTCCATGTGATTCTGATGCACTCTAAATTTTGAGACCACTGGCCTAAAACAATGTCCCTTATTTCTCCTTGCTAGTTATCAGGGTCCTGACTAGTATCATTGATGTTCTTAAGGGGATATCTTATCAGAGGTAGTTAATAGGATAGCAATGTCTATAACGTACCAATCCAACCAGTAATAGTTACATAATGAACACAGAGTATGGAATTTTTCAAAGCATGTTTAATGGGTTAGAATTCAAAATTAATAAGTACTGTTTAAAAAAATAAAAGGTATTACTTAGGCAAATAAATTTAGAGTAACTAGATTAAAAAAATTTCTACCCTGAGAAATTTTCAATTTTTTAATATATTCAAAAATATTCCAAATCTTTACAATTTCCTCAAACTTATTTGAAACCACCTTTTCAAATAAAAATGTATTTTTTTGCTGATTCAAAGGCCTCTTTTTGTGGTTGTATTTCCCACACTTGAATTTTGTTATAACTTGTTACCAAAAGGTGTTTGATGTTACATTATTTTTACTTGGAGCCTTTCAAAATTTTTATTCCAGAGGTTCCCAACTGGAGCAATTTTGTCCCCAGGAATATTTGGCAATGTCTGGAGACATTTTTGCTTGTCACAACTAGGATGGGGGGGAGTTGCTACTCATATATAGTGATTAGAGACTAGGGATGC
Source organism: Pongo pygmaeus (assembly GCF_028885625.2). Taxonomy (NCBI): domain Eukaryota; kingdom Metazoa; phylum Chordata; class Mammalia; order Primates; family Hominidae; genus Pongo; species Pongo pygmaeus. The sequence goes on from NC_072385.2 coordinate 75,218,625, forward strand.
TGCTAACTATCCTACAATGCATGGAACAGCCCCCACAACAAAGAATTATCAAGCTCAAAATGTTGATAATGTTGAGGGTTGAGAAATCCTTTATGAGTTCTTCACATAGTAGTGAGCATAGTGAGCACTTTCTGTGTACCTACTCGCACATTGAATACAGATTGTCATACAGACTTGTCTTTTTTATAGTCGTAATTCCAATAGAGGCATCCAATAAGAGCATATTGAATGAGTGAATTAATAAAATAATCATTGAGAGAAACAACTATCATGAATGAAATTAACAGCAAATCTTGGAAGTCAATGTAAAAACCACATCATTAAACACAGCAAGTGAAATCCATATCGAGGAAGGCTTTGAGAAGGGAAGTTTACAACTGATCTTGACTGATCAGAGCAGATGGGGGAGAGCAGAGAGCAGTCCAGTTAGGGGGATATGACAGACCATGCAGAGAATGGACGCATCAGGGGCTGTCACACGTCTTGTAGGTCAATGCCTCGCAACTTCACTCATGTGAATCTACCTGCAGGTTCTACTGCCCTTCTTTGATCCTGTCCCTGTCCTATAACAGACAGGTAGCAAGTGGCAGAAATTATTAACTGATGGCCTAAAAGCCATAAGGTTTTGTTTGCCATCCCAGGATTTTGTTTGTCTGTTTGATTATTTTTAGGAACTTTGTTTGCTTAACTATTTTTATGACGTAAATAACCATCAATTAATTTTGAAAAAAAATTTTTGAAACACAATGTTTGTACATATTTATGAGGTTCCTGTGATATTTTGTAATATGCATATAATGTGTAATGATCAAGTCAGTGTATTTAGGGTATTTATCACCTTGAGCATTTATCATTTTTATATGTTGGGAACATTTCAAGTCCTCTCTTCTAGCTATTGTGAAACATACAGCATATTGTTATTAACCAGCCACTCAATCTACTATTGAACATTGGAACTTATTTCTTCTATCTAATTTTATGTTTGTATTCATTAGCCAAACACTCTTTATCCTTCCTCCTCCCCACACACCCTTTCCAGCCTATGGTAATTATCACTCTTCTACCTCCACGGTATCAACTATTTTTAGCTCCCACATGTGAGTGAGAACATGCAGTATTTGTCTTTCTGTGCCTGGCTTATTTCATTGAACATAATGACCTCCACTTCCATCCACGTTTCTCCAAACAACAAGATTTTATTATTTTTTATAGCTGAATAGTAATCCATTGTGTACCACATTCCATACCATATTTTCTTTATCCATTTATCTGTTAATGAACACTTAGGTTGATTCCATAACTCTGCTATTGTGAATAATGCTATAATAAACATAGGGATGCATGTATTCTTTTGTTATACTGATTTCTTTTCCTTTGGATAAATACCCAGGTGAGGTATCGTTGGATCTTCTGGTAGATCTATTTTTAGCTTTCTGAGAAGTCTTTATACTGTTTTCCATAATGGCTATGCCAATTTACATTCCCGCCAACAGTGAATGATTTCCTTTTGCTCTGTATTCTTGCCAGCATCTGTTTTTTGCATTTTCACTAATAGCCATTCTAACTGCGGTAAGAAAATATCTCACTGTGAGTTTGATTTGCATTTTCCTGATGACTAGTGATGTTGAACATTTTAAAAATATACCTGTTGACTATTTGTATGTCAACATTTTGAGAAATGTGTATTCATATCCTTCACATTTTTTTAACAGGACGATTTGTTTTTCTGTTGTTGAGTTTGAGTTCCTTGTATATTCTCGATATTAGTCTCCTGTCAAATGAATGGTTTACAGATATTTTCTCCTATTCAACAGGTTGTCTCTTAACCCTGTTGATTGTTTCCTTTGCTGTGCAGAAGCTTTTTAATTTAATGTAGTCCTGTTTGTCTACCTTTGTTTTTGTTGGCTGTGCTTCTGAGATCTTAGCCATAAATTCTTTGCCTAGTCCAATGTTCTGTAGTGTTTACTTTATGTTTTCTTCTAGTGGTTTTATAGTTTTCAGTCTTATGTTTAAGTGTCTGATCCACTTTGAGTTGATTTTTTTATATGGTGAGTGAGAGGTGCCTAGTTTTATTCTGCATATGGTTATTCAAGTTTTCCCAGCACCGCTTACTGAAGAGGATATTTTTCTTCAATGTATATTCTTAGTGCCTTTGTAGAAAATCAGTTGGCAGTGAATATGTGGATTTATTTCTGTGTTCTTTATTCTGTTCCATTAGTCTATGTATCTGTTTTTATACCAATACCATGCTCTTTTGGTTAGTGTAGCCTTGTATTATATCTTGAAGTCAGATAGTGTGATAGCTTCAGCTTTGTTCTCTTTGCTCAAAATTGCTTTGGCTATTCAGGCTAATTTTGGGTTCTATACATATTTAAGAATTTTTTTTCCATTTCTCTAAAAAATGACATTGGTATTTTGATAAGGATTGCATTGAATCTGTAAATGGCTTTGAGAAGTATGTTCATTTTAACAAGATTAATTCTTCTGATTTATGAGCATGGGATGCCTTTACATTTGTCTGAGTCCTCTGCAATTTATTTCATCAGCATTTTGTAGTTTTCCTTGAAAAGGTCTTTTACCTCCTTGGTAAAATTTATTCATAGGTATTTTGTTATTTTTGTGGCTATCATAAACGGGATTGCCTTCTTGATTTCTTTTTCAGCTATTTAATTATTTGTGTATAGAAATGCTACTAATTGTTGTATGTTATTTGCATCATGCAACTTTACGGAATTTGTTGATCACATTATAAGAGTGTTTTGGTACGGTCTTTGGTACTTCTAAATATAAGATCATACCATCAGAAAAACAGGAAAGTTTGAATTCCTCTTTTCCAATTTCAATGTCTTTTATTTCTTTTTCTTGCCTCATTACTCTGGCTAAAACTTCCAGTACAATATTGAGTAGGAGTGAAGAAAGTAGGCATCCCTGTCATGCTCCAGTTCATAGAGCAAAGGCTTTCAGCTTTCCCCCATTCAGTATGATGTTAGCTGTGAGTTTGTCATAGATGGGGTTTATTATATTGAGATATTTTCTTTATATTTCTAGTTTGTTGACAGTTTTTATCATGAAAAACAGTTGAATTTTATCAAATAATTTTGCTGCA